>NC_057798.1:90022497-90023392 GCF_018294505.1 Triticum aestivum
TATTTGAACCAACCAAATGAAGGGGGGATGGGGGAGGTACCTTGGGTGATGCAAATGGCCTCGATCCAAGGGGCAAATCTCAAGCAATTGAGGGGGGTCTAGTGGGTGCTTGGGTGGGGGAGAAGAGGGGAAGAGATTGAGAGCTTGGGGAAGAAGATGAGTCGAGTGGGTGGGTGGTGAGTGGACCTCACCAAACCTTATCCTCCAGGATCCTACCGCCAGAGACCTCGGCGGTAGGGTGTCGGAGCCTACCGCCAAGGTTGGCGGCGGTAGGTCCCCTTTGCCACGTCAGCGCCTGTTAACGGCCAGACGGCCGTCAACGGAACCTACCGCCAGGAGGGGCAGCGGTAGCATGTAGATCTCTACCGCCAGGACCTCCGGCGGTAGCTAAAAGGGTCAAATCTCGAAAATTTTCCATACCGGGGTCAGATCCCGATTTTATACGCTAAAAGGGTCAAAACACAAAATTTGGCCGGGGCGGGACAGGCTAGTCATGCTTTTGGTTATTCTTCACGCTGACTCACTTGTCCGGTGTTTGTTCCGTTAACCGGTACAACACCGGACCAAATAAATTATGTTCGGTTACTGGAAGTGAAAACCGAATTTCTGTGTGCCAGTATAGAAAACCGAAAATTCGTTTTATTCGGTTTCGGCATCGGTTCGGTGTTCGGTTCCTCGGTTTTTATGCCCACCCCTACTAATTGGAGTGTCTCTCGTACTACCAGCTCGTAATTAAACAACAGCTCCACTTGCTACAACTGCTTGCTGGCTGGCTGGCCAATGGGGGGCATGGTCGCATGTAGGGCTTCGACCCGTTCGCCTTTCTCGACTGCTCAACGCCGACCAATGGAGCATTGTATCCTGTTGTGTACTTTTCCTTATATAATAATGTCAC
>NC_057798.1:90023695-90054286 GCF_018294505.1 Triticum aestivum
ACCTATTGCTCACCACTGCCTAAGAATAACTGATCCATGAGTATTTACTACTTTTGAAAAGAAAACCCCCTTCAATCTATTCATCAAATATCATGACTATGGAAAGAACATCAGAAGCGGCATAAATTACATCAATGTCTGTAGTTAGTTGTTTATCGAGTGTGTTTACAATGCACTCTGTCAACAACATCTTTAGTCAACAACGTTTTTACTGAGTGCCATATAAAAAAACACTCGATAAACAGCCGAAATTCGGTGATGTCGGAGATCTGCCAAATATCTTGTAAAAAACACTCGGCAAAGCATGGGCACTCGACAACAAGAACACAAGACACTCGGCAAAGCAGTTATCCAAAATAAACAGACCAAAATGTACTTAACTAATTTGTCTAAGCATATAGAAACTTTTCTGCTTTGGATGGAAAAACAGGAGGCACGGGTTGAGCACCACATATATGAAAGGACGGATGGGAGCATTTGTTGAAGGTAAAAAGCCCCGTCCACTTTCACATTCTCTGGTGGTGACAAGTTGCGCACCTGTTGCATGTGTGTCACTTGTTGCAACTTGCAAGTTTTGATGTAATTTTTTCCACGCGCGCAGGAGAGATGCGATGGTTTGTTTGTGGTCTTTTTATAAGTTTGATTTTCAAAACAAATTATCTCTGGAATCATAATCCAACGTGCTTTCAAAGTGGACTAACATGTGCTTTCAAATTATACAGTGTTTCCGAGTGAATCTAACTTATGCTCCTGTGGGGTGAAACACAACAATGTTTTCAAGTAATAAATTAACCTATATACTTCCCGCAGAGGGTGAAACACACATGTGCTTCAGGAAATCACACATGTGCTCAACCCGGGAGCACAATACACTTGTGCTTCTGCGTGAACTACACATGTGATCCACGCCGGAGCAGAACACACTTTTGCTCTTGGCAGCCAATGGAAAAAACGAGGAAGCAAAAGAAGAGAAAATAGGGAAATAAAAAACCGAAAACCCACAAAAACCTCAAGAAGACAGAGGAAAGAACACGGAAACTATGACAGATCTGTGCATATCGACGAAGCTATGTATTTTTTCTTCAAATGGTAATACATGTCTCATTCATATCATAAAGATCAAAGCACAAGTCACGTAAGGATCAATATGATAAAACTGAAAAGATAGCAAAACATCTCTGAGCTTGACGCCAACGCCCATCACCTGCCTCCGACACAACCACAACAGCCACCGAAGAAAAGAATGACGGATCACCTCCTAACCCGAGCTCGACACGGCTCCATCGCCGATATGCAGCTTTGGGGACATCCAAGGTGCCTCACCAAAAGTGAAGTCCTTGTTGTTGAATGAATCAGACCGGGACAACACCCCGGACACGCCGTCGAACTTCAGATCTGACAACCCACTACGACTAAGACGCCGGAGGAGGAAACCATACCTACCATCTACGAACCGCGAACCCACACATGTTCCGTCTTTCAGATGTCGTCGATGCATACCATCCGCTCCTGGACAATCTTCCAAGCTTCGCACCGACGCTAGAGCAAATGTCGTCGCAACGGCGGAGCCCGAGGACAGAGGTCCAGCAAGAGGATGCCGCCGCCACGTCCTTGCGTGAACAGACTGGTTTTCAAATTCATCCCCAACCATAAAACAAATGACTTTGTCAAGAAAGGATCCACAGAATCTTTATTTAGCGATGTCATCATCACCGCCGAAGCCAAAACGATGAACAACCTAAAAACTAAAACTACAATACCACTATATACGGTTCCCAACTTCTGGTACGTACGAATTACCCTGACGTACAAACAATGCAAATACAAGTCGATCCAGCACAGCTCAGCGCCAAGCAGCGGTACGTACTATAGCTATTGCCCATTGCCTATAACATTATCCGGCTGAGAAGAATTGATAGTACTTCCTTTGTTTTAAAATAAGCGTGGCTGATCTAGTATAATATATATTAACTATGGTGATTAGTTAGGAAAAATAGGACGGCTTAGAATTTATTTCTACCTTATCTCCTAGTTGATCATGTCCTCCTACATATACATCCATGAGGCTCAAGCAATAAAGAATGATTCCACCAGTTTCCTCTTTATACCTTCTACAAGGTACTCCCTTCTTTTTTGGTTTATAAGGCTCAATTTAAAAATCTCTTCATCCAAGGTAGACGGTGAGTGGTGGAATTAATTTCGTAGTTTGCACAAGTACTTAATTAGTACCCGAGGCCCGGTCGCCCCCCTGGCCTCACGAACCGGGACTGATGCCCTCTTTGGTCCAGGTTCGTGAGTGAACCGGGATTAATGCCCTTACCTAGGCCTCAATCAAAACCCTGATTTCTACTAGTGTATGTTTACCGATGCATTAATTACAATGAATGCATGCATGGCCACTAAGGGGGTGTTTGTTTCCAGGGACTTTTTTGTATAGGGACTAGAAAAAATCCCTCATAGAGACTTTTTTACCAAACGGGGGGGACTTTTTAGGGACTAAACTAGGCATTTGGGACTAAATGAAGAAGACTCTCAAGAAGAGTCTTTTTTGGGACTTTTTCAACAATGCCCCTCCATGCATTCATTTACCTGCAACCCCATGGTGTTGTTTGATTGTTATTTTTCTATATACTAGGGGCAACATGGTCATTTAATAACCTTTTGGAAGGGACTAGGGACTTTTTAGTCTCTGGAAACAAACAGGGAGGGACTTTTTAGTTGGGACTAGAAAAAGTCCTAGGACTTATGAACCAAACAGGGCCTAAATTCTCATGAACTTCTACATGCATTAGTGAGTTTTCTCTTGATACTGCGTGATTTAATGCACCTCGAAATCCAAAAATGTGATGGTAAGTAGTAATACTAGTAGAATTGAGACTTATAAAACTGAAAAACGATTTTTTAGACGAGCCCTATAAACCGGAAATGAGGTAGTATTGGCTTAACACTGATCCGAAACCTTAGCCGCCGCAGCATCTACACCGTGCCGCCCCCGGGGCGGTCGATCTCCGTAATCGCCAACGGGGACCGCGCTGCCCGTACCTAGGGTTTGTCAGCCGGTCGTGTTGTTTGGCTGCCCTATAGAGTCTTATTTCCAAACCTTTGATCCGGGTTTTTCTCTTACGTTGATCGTCTTGGTCGGCGATTTTTTTGGATTTTCCGACCTAAGATCGGTTTGAGTCACCCGCCGCCGCCTGTCGACCCCTGCGTGCCTCTACTCCGACACCAGCATGACTACCCGGCCTCTTCACCAACTAGGCGGTTTCGAGCGACGCAGTGCCTGATGGCAGCCGTCCGCGCATTCGCCCGCCAGTCCTTCAGCGCCATCCGTCGTCGCCTTCTTTCGATCAGGATCATACATTAACCGTACCTCCACCCCGCTCGGTGGCTCTGTCCGCCGGCCCTGGCACCAGCAAGCAACTGATGCGTTGACCGGCTACTCTGTGATGCGCAGCTTGCACCCCAGTACGGTGTGGGTCGCGTGCACGCGCAGGTTGTTTGCGCGTCCTTTCACGCGCGGCATCGGTGGCTCTGCCACTTCATCACCGACCGGCGTCGTCGACCTCACGAGCGGCCAGATTGATCACTAAACGCCACTCCGGTCCATCCGCGCTGCGTGACCGTCCTAACTAGTCGCATGCGTGCGCCTCTGCATGTCCTATAAAGACCGTCCAAGAATCCAGCACACCCTCTACTGATCGAGCAACGGCTGCTGCTGTGTCGCCCCATTGGGCTGAAGTGCCGCCGCCTCATGGTTCTCCCGCGGCTGCGCCAACACGTGCGCCGCCGCTGCTTTGCCCTTTTGGATAGTAGCGCTGCTACACACGGTCCACGCCGTCACCCGGAGGCCATCCCTGCGGTTTCACAAACCCGCACACTGCTGCTGCACCGCCTCTTCGGGCCATAGCGCCGCGACCATCGGTCCACGCCACTGCCCCGAGGCTATTCCTGCAACATGTGGTCCACGCTGTCGCCCTGAGACCATCCTCGTGGCTGCACCGACCATTGCGCTGCCGCTGCATCGCCCCTTCAGGTCGTAGGTCCGCGACACGTCATCCATGTCGCCACCCTGAGGTCTTCTCTGCCGTGGTCTTGACCCGCGCGCTACCGCTGCGTCGCCTATTCAGTTCATAGCTGTTGGAAATATGCCCTAAAGGCAATAATATTTACATTATTATGTTTTTCATATCCATAATTATAGAGTTTATATTCTATGCTATAACTGCTATGATTCTGGAATATGCGATTCAGTGGAAAACTCATATGCACGTGTGGAGTGATAAATGGTAAAGTAAAAGGTTTCTAGTCTTGCCTCTAGGACTAGCTCAAGTGTTGGTGGTGATCATGCTTTTCGGACCTTAGGATATCTTTAAGTGCAATGATAGTCCTAAAACAGCATTGAGATTATGACGTTAGAAGAACGATCATATTGAATCGACTCAGTCGTGTTTGTTATGAATTTAGTTAATATCGTCAGTAATCAATTGTAATAACATAGAGTGTTAACGTGTGATTTTGCTTCTTAGACCATGAGAGTATTATAGTCACTTCTTACCGTACGGTGGTCTTTTGGGGTTGCTCAAACGATACCTGTAACACGATGATCAGAACGACAACTTATAGGCTCATGAAAAGTTTGACAAGGGACTAGATAGCTCGAGAGAGGGATTTGCCCCTTCAACGATGGATTGATATTTTTAGAACCCTCTCGGTGTGAAGGCATCTATCATCGTCTGTCCAGAGTCCAGACACAGGTGACTTCAAGGGGATGCTGGAACACGACAACGAGAAAGAAGAACAAAATTGGTAACGAGGATAACAACATTATACTAAACATGTGATTACTTAGGAGGATACATCATTAAACATATATTTATATACTCCCTCCGTAAAGAAATATAAAAGCGTTTAGGTTACTAAATTAGTGATCCAAACACTCTTATATTTCTTTACAGAGAGAGTATATTATATGTATTTGGTATTTTATAAAATATTTTTCTCACTACACTTGGTCAAACTAAACAAAGTTTGACATTAGAAAATCGTATATGCGCACTAAGAGCAACTCCAACGGGCCGACCCAAATGGACGGCACATTTGTCCGTTTGGGTCGGCCGCCCGCCCTGCGTCCGCCCTGTTTTTCATATGGGTCGGCATCGCGCCCAACGCGCCAACCCATTTCATGCCCGCATTCAACTGTTAAATAAAAAGGGCCCACGGCCGATCATGTCAGCGGCCATGTCTCATGCCGGCACCATGCCAGCGCCGGCATACAATGCTGGCTTCAGAAAATATCACCACAGTTAGTGCTGGCGCACTCGCCAGCCGCCCGGCACACATGCCAGCACACAAAAAAGGGTAGGACTTGAGTTCTACCATACCATCGCGGCTCCCGTGGTCATGTCGGCACACCTACCGGCATACAAAAAAGATGGCCCATCACCGCCATAGATCACTCGTCGTCGAACTTGAGCATGTCGGCCTGCATCTTCTCGAACCACGTCCTCTTCCTTGGCGACACGGTGTTGAGATCCACCTTCATGATCTCCACCCCGGTCATCATGCTCGCAAGAGGCACTTCTTTTGCCTTGGTCTTGGCGTTGGCGGCCTCAATATCTAGCATCCTGGCTTGCTTCTCCGCCTCGAGCTCGAACATCTTGGCTTGCTTCTCGGCGTCAAGATCAAGCCTCCTTCTTTGGATCTCCATGAAAGCATCCATTTTGCTCCGCCTTGAAACGCCGGCGCTCCTCATCCCTTGAGTCCTTTTTATTCATCATGCCGTCCACGCTTGCAATCAAGGCGTTGGTGGCCGCATCTCGCTTGTCCTCCTTCTTGGAATTGGTCTTCCCCCGCGGCCATGCCGGCTCGCCCTCCCCAACATCCTCCACGACTTTCTTCCCCCCACGTGCCTTGAACTTCTCTTTGTCCTTGATGACCCGATAGCAATGGGAAAGGTTGAAGCACTTGCCATTGTGTTGAACCTTAAATGCCTCGAAAGCTTGAAATGCCTACAAAATGTTTCCATGCAAGCATATGGGCAAGTGATAGCAAATGAAGACGTAAAAGGATGATCTTGATGACACAAAAGAGGGCGGCTTGCTTGCTAGCATACCATGTCTTGAACGCCGATACCGCTCACGGGGCGGGCCTTGACGCTCTCAAGGGTGGCGCAAAACTTGTTGCACTCTTGTTGTATCACCCTCCACCGCTTGGAAATGGATACCCACCCGCGCGTGCTCACAAATTGGTAAGGTGGAAACTTCTTGCGCTCATGAAACTCTCGGTGCACACGAGTCCAAAAGGTCGAATGCTTTTGCTCGACACCCGTCTTTGGTTCCTGTCCAATGTCTCGCCAACACTCGCAAAGAAGCTTGTCCTCGGCAGCTGTGTACACCTTCGTGCGCTTGCTCTTGCGCTTCGGCTTAGGACCGGTGGCTTGGTTGGTGAGCTCGTCCTCAAACAAAGGCTCCACTTCGATGTCGCACTCGTCCTCTTCCTCTAGCCCATAGTCCTCCAGGAACTCGTGGTCAAGGGGGAAGCCGTCCAGGTCGATGTCGACCTGATCACGCATGAAGGCCGCCTGATCGGGATCATAGCCAGCGGCCGTCGTGAACGCCCCGCGCCGTCCTGGCTTTGTGTCTCTTCGGGATCGTAGCCAATGCCCAGCGCACCACCCTCGAAGATGAGGTTTTGCATGTAGTCCTCGTCGACGGCGGACGGCATTTCCTCGAACAGGTTACGGGCGTCCGGGAGCCAGCCGGCCGGCGTCTGCCGCGCGCGTTTCCTCGTGCCGCCGAACGACGAGCCACCGACCACCGGGGTGGCGTTGAGGTCGATGGGCGCGGGCGCAGGCGTGGAAGGCGCGACCACGCTCATGTCGGGTGAGCACTCCCCGGAGAGGCGGGAGGCCTGCGGGTAGACGTGGAAGCCGGGGACCGGGTTGCAAGCCAACTCGCGGGGTGACTCGGGAAGCACCATCCGAGGAAACGTCGACGAGCCGGTGTTGGCCGCGGCGACGGCGGCTTGGACGAGGCTGTGCTGGCTAGGGTTTACCCCTAGCATGTAGAGCGCCTCCCTTGTTGCCGCCGCGACGCGGGCGTTGGTGAACTCCTGCTGCGCGGTGCCGACGGCAGCGGCCTGCGCGGCGGCCTAATCCCTCGTGTCCGCGGCGTGCGTCCAGCCCTTTCTCTTGGCCGACTCCCTTGCATGTTGTTCGGGCGTCAACGCCTTCTTCGGCTTGGTCGCGGCGGCGGTCTTGCGCGGGGCACGAGGCTTGCCTTTTCCGGAGGGGGCGACGGCGCCGGACGAGGCGAGGGAGGCGAGGCCGGCGGCGGCGTCGAGGTCGAGGTTGATGGCGTCGTCCATGGTTGGGGCGGGAGCGAGCGCGCGCGGGCGGGAGCATTTTTGGAAGATGAAGGGAAATGATGGTGGCTGCCACCGACCGGCGGGCCCGGGGAAAGGAATAGGCGCGCGCGCGCGTCCGTCTCGTGTCCGCGCCGACGCAAATCCGGCTCAAAATTGGGCCTGGAATGGGTCGCCCGTGGACGAAAAACGAACGCGCGTCCGTTTGAGTCGGCGCGTTGGGTCGTCTTTTGTGTCTGCGCTGTCTGCTCTAAATTTTGGAATAGAGGGAGTACCAAAAAACATACACCTCTAGATGCCTTGAGGACAGGTTGGGTCCTTTTCTTCCAGGAATCATGCACGCACACACGCCGGGCAGCAACCCAACCCAAGAATCCTGGGCTCGTTGATCCCGAGGCAGCCCAAGAAAGACTCAAAGCATGGACAAAACCGTCGAGACCGTCGAGAAACCGTCGAGACCGCACGCACGGGTGGTCAAACTCGAGATCCGCGCGTCCATATTGCGGCTACTCCAGCTAGCTTCACTCCCTTCCAGGCCGCACGAGCTCGAATATGCCTTGGTTTCACTGCCGCCCAGGTCAAAACGCTAGTACCACACGAAAACCAATGCCCAGATCGGATCGCCTCTGCGTCAGACAATTCGCTAGTTTTACCTTCGATTGATTGGAGTAATTAGTGTATATGTGCAGAGGGAAGCCACCGACTGTAGTCAGATCACCATCTTATTAAAACTTACAGAGACAGCCAAGGATATATCTTCATGTTGTAGTACTAGAGTGCAGAAAAGTCCGGCAGAAAACCCCGCGTGCAAATAACATATGCAGTGGAGGTTCTGAAAATCCAATCAATCTAAATCTAGCTAGCAAGGTGACGCTTATGTACCGGTAGCCAAGTCCTTTCAATGACCTGTGCAGTACTCTTTTTTTTTTGCATCGAAGTTCGGACTTTATTCAAAATAACAGTAGTCGGTTACAATCTGCCCGTAGACTGGTTCGGATAAAATCCGGGCTACTCTCTAGCCAGCATTCTGTCCCATCTAGCATACAGGCACGCTGAGCACAAATATGGGCCGGCACATTATTCTCTCTACCAACATGTCGAACCGAAAAAGAAGTAAAAGTAACGACGTAGTCCGCTAACTCTCTAAAGATGGGCGAAGCAACCGATCTAGAATTACCTCGCGAGTTTCAGAGGTCGACCAACTGTGAGCAGTCCACCTCCATGATCACATGTGAAAAACCTCGGAGTTGGGCGAAGATGACCCCCTCCCGAAAGGCCAGTAGCTCGGCTATGAACGGATCCGAAGCACCTGGCAAAGGCTTACACCATGCTCCTAGGAAAGAGAGGTGAGAGCGAGCCACTCCCCCCGCCCCTCCACTAGTCGTATCTGTATACACTGAACCGTCAGTGTTTATAGTGATCCATCCCGCCTCCGGAGGGCGCCAGCCCTGGCTCGCAGTCCTGGTCCGTCGTCCCGGGATGTCGATGATGGCTAAAGCTTCATGCACCCATTTCAGCGCCGTTGCCGGATCATACCCTTCTCGGCCATTAGTCCAGTTATTCCTTGATGTCCAAATAGAGTGCATGATGGAGATGATCTTGCACCGTGTATCATCAGAGAACAAGCTGTCCAATAGAATGTCACGCGCCCATGTCTTGGGATGCAGCCGTGGTAGCTGGAAGCCGAAGCGGTCCTTAGCTGCTACCCAAAATTTCCTTGCATGAGTGCAGGAAACAAGAGCATGCAGCAGGTTTTCATCAAAGGCCATGCAGATTTCGCACCGGCCGTTTGTTTTGATATGCCTGTACTGCAAGGTCACCGAGTCTGGCAAGATACCTCTAAGGACTCTCCACCAGAACACCCTAACCTTCTGTTGGAGAACGTTGCAGAAAATTAAAAAAAATTCTACGGTTTCACCAAGATCCATCTATGAGTTCATCTAAGCAACGAGTCATGGGAGAGAGATTGCATCTACATACCACTTGTAGATCGCGTGCGGAAGCGTTCAAGAGAACGGTGATGATGGAGTCGTACTCGCCGTGATCCAAATCACCGATGCCCAAGTGTTGAACGGACAACACCTCCGCGTTCAACACACGTACGGAGCGGATGACCTCTCCTCCTTCTTGATCCAGCAGCACGACGGCATGATGATGGTGGAGAGACAGTACTCCAACAGGGCTTCGCCAAGCACTCAACGGAGGAGGAGAGGTGTTGGGGAGGGGAGGGGCTGCGCCTTGGATCGGGTGTTCAGCCCTCCCCTCGCCCCTCTATTTATAGGGGAAGGGGGAAGGGGGCCGGCCCCCTCTAGATGAGATCTAGAGGGGGGGCGGCGGCCAGGGAGGGGGGCTTGCCCCCCAAGCAAGCGGGGCGCCCCCACTAGGGTTCCCCCCCATCCCTAGGCGCATCGGCCCAAGGAGGGGGGCGCCCAGCCCTCCAGGGGCTGGTTCCCTGCCCCTTGCGGCCCATGAGGCCCTCCGAGAGGGGTGGCCCCTCCCTGTGGACCCCTGAAACCCCTCCGGTGGCCCCGGTACAATACCGATATGCCCCCGAAACTTTCCGGTGTCCGTATGACAACTTCCCATATATAAATCTTCACCTCCGGACCATTCCGGAACTCCTCGTGACGTCCGGGATCTCATCCGGGACTCCGAACAACATTCGGTAATCACATACAAGTCTTCCTAATAACCCTAGCGTCACCGAACCTTAAGTGTGTAGATCCTACGGGTTCGGGAGACATGCAGACATGACCGAGATGGCTCTCCGGTCAATAACCAACAGCGGGATCTGGATACCCATGTTGGCTCCCACATGCTCCTCGATGATCTCATCGGATGAACCACGATGTCGAGGATTCAATCAACCCCGTATACAATTCCCTTTGTCAATCGGTATGTTACATGCCCGAGACTCGATCGTCGGTATCCCAATACCTCGTTCAGTCTCGTTACCGGCAAGTCACTTTACTCGTACCGTAATGCATGATCCCATGACCAAACACTTGGTCACTTTGAGCTCATTATGATGATGCATTACCAAGTGGGCCCAGAGATACTCTCCGTCATACGGAGTGACAAATCCCAGTCTCGATCCGTGTCAACCCAACAGACACTTTCGGAGATACCTGTAGTGCACCTTTATAGTCACCCATTTACGTTGTGATGTTTGGTACACCCAAAGCACTCCTACGGTATCTGGGAGTTACATGATCTCATGGTCTAAGGAAGAGATACTTGACATTGGAAAAGCTCTAGCAAAACAAACTACACGATCTTGTGCTATGCTTAGGATTGGGTCTTGTCCATCACATCATTCTCCTAATGATGTGATCCCGTTGTCAACGACATCTAATGTCCATAGTCAGGAAACCATGACTATCTGTTGACTAACGAGCTAGTCAACTAGAGGCTTATTAGGGACGTATTTGGTCTAAGTATTCACACGTGTATTACGATTTCCGGGTAATACATTTATAGCATGAATAAAAGACAACTATCATGAACAAGGAAATATAATAATAATCCTTTTATTATTACCTCTAGGGCATATTTTCAACAGTCTCCCACTTGCACTAGAGTCAATAATCTAATTACATTATGATGAATCGAACACCCATAGAGTTCTGGTGTTGATCATGTTTTGCTCGCGGAAGAGGTTTAGTCAGCGGATCTACGACATTCAGATCCGTATGTACTTTGCAAATATCTATGTCTCCATCTTGAAAATTTTCACGGATGGAGTTGAAACGACACTTGATGTGCCTGGTCTTCTTGTGAAACCTGGGCTCCTTGGCAAGGGCAATAGCTCCAGTGTTGTCACAGAAGAGTTTGATCGGCCTCGACGCATTGGGTATGAGTCCTAGGTCGGTGATGAACTCCTTCACCCAAATTGCTTCATGCGCTGCCTCCGAGGCTGCCATGTACTCCGCTTCACATGTAGATCCCGCCACGACACTCTGCTTGCAGCTGCACCAGCTTACTGCTCCACCATTCAACATATACACGTATCCGGTTTGTGACTTAGAGTCATCCAGATCTGTGTCGAATCTAGCGTCGACGTAACCCTTTACGACGAGCTCTTCATCACCTCCATAAACGAGAAACATGTCCTTTGTCCTTTTCAGGTACTTCAAGATATTCTTGACCGCTGTCCAGTGTTCCTTGCCGGGATTACTTTGGTACCTTCCTGCCAAACTTACGACAAGGTTTACATCTGGTCTGGTACACAGCATGGCATACATAATAGATCCTATGGCTGAGGCATAGGGGATGACACTCATCTCTTCTTTATATTTTGCCGTGGTCGGGCATTGAGCCGAGCTCAATCTCACACCTCGCAGTACAGGCAAGAACCCTTTCTTGGACTGATCCATTTTGAACTTCTTCAAAATCTTATCAAGGTATGTGATTTGTGAAAGACCTATGAGGCGTCTCGATCTATCCCTATAGATCTTGATGCCTAATATGTAAGCAGCTTCTCCAAGGTCCTTCATTGAAAAACACTTATTCAAGTAGGCCTTAATGTTGTCCAAGAATTCTATATCATTTCCCATCAAAAGTATGTCATCTACATATAATATGAGAAATGCTACAGAGCTCCCACTCACTTTCTTGTAAACGCAGGCTTCTCCATAAGTCTGCATAAACCCAAACGCTTTGATCATCTCATCAAAGCGAATGTTCCAACTCCGAGATGCTTGCACCAGCCCATAAATGGATCGCTGGAGCTTGCATACTTTGTTAGCATTCTTAGGATCGACAAAACCTTCAGGCTGCATCATATACAGCTCTTCCTTAAGATAACCGTTAAGGAATGCCAATTTGACGTCCATCTGCCATATCTCATAATCATAGTATGCGGCAATTGCTAACATGATTCGGACGGACTTAAGCTTCGCTACGGGAGAAAGTGTCTCATCGTAGTCAATCCCTTGAACTTGCCAATAACCCTTAGCGACAAGTCGAGCTTTATAGATGGTGACATTACCATCCGCGTCCGTCTTCTTCTTAAAGATCCATTTGTTTTCTATCGCTCGCCGATCATCGGGCAAGTCAGTCAAAGTCCATACTTTGTTTTCATACCTGGATTCTATCTCGGATTGCATGGCTTCTAACCATTTGTTGGAATCTGGGCCACCATCGCTTCTTCATAGTTCGAAGGTTCACCGTTGTCTAATAACATGATTTCCAGGACAGGGTTGCCATACCACTCTGGTGTGGAACGTGTCCTCGTGGACCTAAGAAGTTCAGCAGCAACTTGATCCGAAGTACCTTGAGCATCATCATTAATTTCCTCTCCAGTCGGTTTAGGCACCACAGGAACATTTTCCTGAGCTGCACTACTTTCCGGTTCAAGAAGTAGTACTTCATCGAGTTCTACTTTCCTCCCACTTACTCCTTTCAAGAGAAACTCTTTTTCCAGAAAGGATCCGTTCTTGGCAACAAAGATCTTGTCTTAGGATCTAAGGTAGAATGTATACCCAATGGTTTCCTTAGGGTATCCTATGAAGACGCATTTTTCCGACTTGGGTTCGAGGTTTTCAGGTTGAAGTTTCTTGACATAAGCATCGCATCCCCAAACTTTTAGAAACGACAGCTTAGGTTTCTTCCCAAACCATATTTCATACGGTGTCGTCTCAACGGATATAGACGGTGCCCTATTTAAAGTGAATGTAGCTGTCTCTAGAGCGTATCCCCAAAATGATAGCGGTAAATCGGTAAGAGACATCATAGATCGCACCATATCCAATAGAGTGCGATTACGATGTTCGGACACACCATTACGCTGAGGTTTTCCAGGCGACGTGAGTTGTGAAACGATTCCACATTTCCTGAAGTGTGTACCAAATTCGTGACTTGAATATTCTCCTCCACGATCTGATCGTAGGAACTTTATCTTTCGGTTACGTTGATTCTCTACCTCATTCTGAAATTCCTTGAACTTTTCAAAGGTCTCAGACTTGTGTTTCATCAAGTAGACATACCCATATCTACTCAAGTCATCAGTGAGAGTGAGAACATAACGATATCCTCTGCGAGCCTCAATGCTCATTGGACCGCACACATCAGTATGTATGTTTTCCAATAAGTTGGTGTTGGAAATATGCCCTAGAGGCAATAATAAAAGTATTATTATTATATTTCCTTGTTCATGATAATTGTCTTTTATTCATGCTATAAATGTATTATCCGGAAATCGTAATACACGTGTGAATACATAGACCACAATATGTCCCTAGTGAGCCTCTAGTTGACTAGCTCGTTGTGATCAACAGATAGTCATGGTTTCCTGGCTATGGACATTGGATGTCGTTGATAACGGGATCACATCATTAGGAGAATGATGTGATGGACAAGACCCAATCCTAAGACTAGCACAAAAGATCGTGTAGTTCATTTGCTAGAGCTTTGCCAATGTCAAGTATCTCTTCCTTCGACCATGAGAGCGTGTAACTCCTGGATACCGTAGGAGTGCTTTGGGTGTATCAAACGTCACAACGTAACTGGGTGACTATAAAGGTGCACTACTGGTATCTTCGAAAGTATCTATTGTTTTATGCGGATCGAGACTGGGATTTGTCACTCCGTGTAAACGGAGAGGTATCTCTGGGCCCACTCGGTAGGACATCATCATATGCGCAATGTGACCAAGGAGTTGATCACGGGATGATGTGTTACGGAACGAGTAAAGAGACTTGCCGGTAACGAGATTGAACAAGGTATAAGGATACCGACGATCGAATCTCGGGCAAGTACAATACCGATAGACAAAGGGAATTGAATACGGGATTGATTAAGTCCTTGACATCGTGGTTCATCCGATGAGATCATCGTGGAACATGTGGGAGCCATCATGGGTATCCAGATCCCGCTGTTGGTTATTGACCGGAGAACGTCTCGGTCATGTCTGCATGTCTCCCGAACCCGTAGGGTCTACACACTTAATGTTCGATGACGCTAGGGTTATAAAGGAAGCTTGTATGTGGTTACCGAATGTTGTTCGGAGTCCCGGATGAGATCCGGGACGTCACGAGGAGTTCCGGAATGGTCCGGAGGTAAAGATTTATATATGGGAAGTCCTGTTTTGGTCACCGGAAAAGTTTCGGGCGATATCGATATTGTACCGGGACCACCGGGAGGGTCCCGGGGGTCCACCAAGTGGGGCCACCTGCCCCAGAAGGCTGTGTGGGCCAAGTGTGGGAGGGGACCAGCCCCTAGGAGGGCTGGTGCGCCCCCCACAAGGGGGCCAAGGCGCAAGAGAGAGTGGGAGGGGGCAAACCCTAGTCCAGATGGGCCTTAAGGCCCATATTGGTGCACCTCCCTCTCCTCTCCCCCTCTTGGCCGCCTCCCCAAGTCCCATCTAGGGCTGGCCGCACCCCTTGGGGTGGGAAACCCTAAAGGGGGCGCAGCCCCCTTCTCCCCTATATAAATAGAGGCCTGGGGCTGCCCATAACACATGAGAACTTCTCCTCTCGTTGGTGCAGCCCTGCCTCTCCTCCTCCTCCTCTCCCATGGTGCTTGGCGAAGCCCTGCGGGATTGCCACGCTCCTCCACCACCACCACGCCGTTGTGCTGCTGCTGGATGGAGTCTTCCTCAACCTCTCCCTCTCTCCTTGCTGGATCAAGGCGTGGGAGACGTCACCGGGCTGTACGTGTGTTGAACGCGGAGGTGCCGTGCGTTCGGCACTTGATCATCGGTGATTTGAATCACGACGAGAACGACTCCTTCAACCCCGTTCACTTGAACGCTTCCGCTTAGCGATCTACAAGGGTATGTAGATGCACTCTCTTTCTACTCGTTGCTGGTCTCTCCATAGATAGATCTTGGTGACACGTAGGAAAATTTTGAATTTCTGCTACGTTCCCCAACAGTGGCATCATGAGCTAGGTCTATTGCGTAGATTCTTTGCACGAGTAGAACACAAAGTAGTTGTGGGCGTTGATGTTGTTCAATATGCTTACCGTTACTAGTCCAATCTTGTTTCGGCGGTATTGTGGGATGAAGCGGCCCGGACCGACCTTACACGTACTCTTACGTGAGACAGGTTCCACCGATTGACATGCACTTGGTGCATAAGGTGGCTAGCGGGTGCCAGTCTCTCCCACTTTAGTCGGAACGGATTCGATGAAAAGGGTCCTTATGAAGGGTAAATAGCAATTGGCATATCACGTTGTGGTCTTGCGTAGGTAAGAAACGTTCTTGCTAGAAACCCATAGCAGACACGTAAAACATGCAACAACAATTAGAGGACGTCTAACTTGTTTTTGCAGGGTATGCTATGTGATGTGATATGGCCAAAAGGATGTGATGAATGATATATGTGATGTATGAGATTGATCATGTTCTTGTAATAGGATTCACGACTTGCATGTCGATGAGTATGACAACCGGCAGGAGCCATAGGAGTTGTCTTTATTTTTTGTATGACCTGCGTGTCATTAAAGAACGCCATGTAACTTACTTTACTTTATTGCTAAACGTTAGTCATAGAAGTAGAAGTAGTCGTTGGCGTGACAACTTCATGAAGACACGATGATGGAGATCATGATGATGGAGATCATGGTGTCATGCCGGTGACGATGATGATCATGGAGCCCCGAAGATGAAGATCAAAAGGAGCAAAATGATATTGGCCATATCATGTCACTATTTGATTGCATGTGATGTTTATCATGTTTATGCATCTTGTTTACTTAGGACGACGGTAGTAAATAAGATGATCCCTTACAAAATTTCAAGAAGTGTTCTCCCCTAACTGTGCACCGTTGCTACAGTTCGTCACTTCTAAGCACCACGTGATGATCGGGTGTGATGGATTCTTACGTTCACATACAACGGGTGTAAGACAGTTTTACACAGCGAAAACACTTAGGGTTAACTTGACGAGCCTAGCATGTACAGACATGGCCTCGGAACACGGAGACCGAAAGGTCGAGCATGAGTCGTATAGTAGATACGATCAGCATGAAGATGTTCACCGATGATGACTAGTCCGTCTCACGTGATGATCGGACACGGCCTAGTTTGACTTGGATCATGTAATCACTTAGATGACTAGAGGGATGTCTATCTGAGTGGGAGTTCATAAGATGAACTTAATTATCCTGAACATAGTCAAAAGACCTTTTGCAAATTATGTCGTAGCTCACGCTATAGTTCTACTGTTTTAGTTATGTTCCTAGAGAAAATATAGTTGAAAGTTGACAGTAGCGATTATGCGGACACTAGAACGCTTATGTCCTTAATGCACTGCTTAGTGTGCTAAACCCCAAACGTCGTTTGTGGATGTTTCGAACATCGAACATACACGTTTTGATAACTACGTGATAGTTCAGTTAAATGGTTTAAGTAGAGGCACCAAAGACGTTTTCGAAACGTCGCGGAACATATGAGATGTTTCGAGGGCTGAAATTGGGATTTCAGGCTCGTGCCCACGTCAAGAGGTATGAGACCTCCGACGATTTTCTTAGCCTGCAAACTAAGGGAGAAAAGCTCAATCGTTGAGCTTGTGCTCAGATTATCTGAGTGCAACAATCACTTGAATCAAGTGGGAGTTAATCTTCCAGATGAAATAGTGATGTTTCCCCAAAGTCATTGCCACCGAGCTGCTAGAGCTTCGTGATGAACTATAACATATCAGGGATAAATAAGATGATCCTTGAGGTATTCACGATGTTTGACACCGCGAAAGTAGAAATCAAGAAGGAGCATCAATAGTTGATGGTCAGTGAGACCACTAGTTTCAAGAAGGGCAAGGGCAAGAAGGGATACTTCATGAAACGGCAAATCAGCTGCTGCTCCAGTGAAGAAACCCAAGGTTGAACCCAAACCCGAGACTAAGTGCTTCTGTAATAAGGGGAACAACCACTGGAGCAGCATTACCCTAGATACTTGGTAGATGAGAAGGCTGGCAAGGTCGATAGAAGTATATTGGATATACATTATGTTAATGTGTACTTTACTAGTACTCCTAGTAGCACCAGGGTATTAGATACCGGTTCGGTTGCTAAGTGTTAGTAACTCGAAATAAAAGCTACGGAATAAAACGGAGACTGGCTAAAGGTGAGCTGACGATATGTGTTGGAAGTGTTTCCAAGTTTGATGTGATCTAACATCGCACGCTCCCTCTACCATCAAGATTAGTATTAAACCTGAATAAATGCTCTTGCACCTAAAGGAATGGTTTATTAAATCTCGATCGTAGTGATACACATTTCCATGCCAAAAGATATAAGATAGTAATGATAGTACCACCTATTTGTGGCACTGCCACATAAGTCATATCGGTATAAAATGCATGAAGAAGCTCCATGTTGATGGATCTTTGGACTCACTCATTTTTGAAAAGTTTGAGACATGCGAACCATGTCTATTGGTGTATATGCATGAAGAAACTCCATGCAAATGGATCGTTCGGACTCACTTGATTTTGAATCACTTGAGATATGCAAATCATACCACATGGGCAAGATGACTGAAAAGCCTCATTTTCAGTAAGATGGAACAAGATAGCAACTTGTTGGAAGTAACACATTTTGATGTGTGCAGTCGAATGAGTGCTGAGGCATGCAGTGAATATCATTATGTTCTTACTTCACAGATGATTCGAGTAAATGTTGAGTATATTTACTTGATGAAACACAAGTCTGAATTATTGAATGGTTCAAGTAATTTCAGAGTGAAGTAGCAGATCATTATGACAAGAGGATAAAATGTCTATGATATGATCATAGAGATGAATATCTGAGTTACGAGTTTTGGCACACAATTAAGACATTGTGGAAATTGTTTCGCAATTAATACCGCCTGGAACACCATAATGTGATGGTGTGTCCGAACATCATAGTTGCACCCTATTGGATATGGTGCGTACCATGATGTCTCTTATCGAATTACCACTATTGTCCATGGGTTAGGCATTAGAGACAACCACATTCACTTTAAATAGGGCACCACGTAATTCCGTTGAGATGACACTGTATGAATTATGGTTTAGAGAAACCTAAGTTGTCGTTTCTTAAAAGTTTGGGGCTGCGACGCTTATATGAAAAAGTTTCAGGTTGATAAGCTCGAACCCAAAGAGGATAAAATACATCTTCATAGGAAACCCAAAACAGTTGGGTATACCTCCTAATTCAGATCCGAAAGCAATATGGATTGTTTCTTGAATCGGGTCCTTTCTCGAGGAAAAGTTTCTCTCGAAAGAATTGAGTGGGAGGATGGTGGAAACTTGATGAGGTTATTGAACCGTCTCTTCAACTAGTGTGTGGCAGGGCACAGGAAGTTGTTCCTGTAGCACCTACACCAATTGAAGTGGAAGCTTGTGATGTTGATCATGAAACTTCGGATCAAGTCACTACCAAACCTCGTGGGATGACAAGGATACGTACTACATCAGAGTGGTATGTAATCCTGTCTTGGAAGTCATGTTGCTGGACAACAATGAACCTACGAGCTATGGAGAAGCAATGGTGGGCCCGGATTCCGATAAATGGCTCGAGGCCATAAAATCCGAGAACGGATCCATGACTTTGGAAGAAATAATTGATGGTCGTAAGGCCATTAGGTACGGATGGATTTTAAAAGGAAGACAGACAATGATGGTAAGAATTACCATTAAGAAAGCTCGACTTGTCGTTAAGATATTTTCCGACAAGTTCAAGGAGTTGATTACAGTGAGGTTTTCTCACTCGTAGCGATGCTAAGAGTCTGTTGGAATTGGATTAGCAGTTACTGCATGATTGATGAAATCTTGCAGATAGGATGTCAAAACATTGTTTCCTCGACGTTATACTTGAGGAAAGGTTGTATGTGAAACAACCGGAAGGTTTTGTCAATCCCAAAAGATGCTAATAAGTATGCAAAGCTCCAGCAATCCTTCTAAGGACTGGAGTGAGCATCTCGGAGTTAGAATGTATGCTTTGATGATGATCAAAGATTTTGGGTTTGTACAAAGTTTATGAGAAACTTGTATTTCCAAAGAAGTGAGTGGGAGCACTATAGAATTTCTGATGAGTATATGTTGTTGACATATTGTTGATCAGAAATGACGTAGAATTTCTGGAAAGCATATAGGGTTATTTTGAAAGTGTTTTTCAATGGAAAGCCTGGATTAAGCTACTTGAACATTGAGCATCAAGATCTATAAGGATAGATCAAAATGCTTAATAATACTTTCAAATGAGCACATACCTTGACATGATCTTGAAGGTGTTCAAGATGGACCAGTCAAAGAAGGAGTTCTTGCCTGAGTTGTAAGGTACGAAGTTAGGACTTATAGCTCGACCACGGCAGAAAAGAGAGAAAGGACGAAGGTCGTCCCCTATACTTTAGACGTAGGCTCTACAGTATGCCATGCTGAGTACCGCACCTGAGGTGTGCCTTGCCATGAGTCAGTCAAGGGGTACAAGAGTGATCCAAGAATGGATCACAGGACAGCGGTCAAAATTATCCTTAGAAATTAGTGGACTAAGGAATTTTTCTCGATTATGGAGGTGTAAAAGAGTTCGTCGTAAAGGTTTACGTAGATGCAAGCTTGACACCTATCCGGATAGCTCTGAGTAGAGATACCGGATACATATAATGGAGCAACAATTTAGAATAGCTCCAAGTAGAACAGTTATTTGAATTAGCTCCAAATAGAGCGTGGTAGCTACATCTAGGAGATGACATAGAGATTTGTAAAGCACACACGGATCTGAAAGGTTCAGGCCCGTTGACTAAAACCTCTCTCACAAGCAACATGATCAAACATAAAACTCATTGAGTGTTAATCACATAGTGATGTGAACTAGACTACTGACTCTAGTAAACTCTTGGGTATTAGTCACATGGCGATGTGACCTGTGAGTGTTAATCACATGGCGATGTGAACTAGATTATTGACTCTAGTGCAAGTGGGAGACTGTTGGAAATATGCCCTAGAGGCAATAATAAAAGTATTATTATTATATTTCCTTGTTCATGATAATTGTCTTTTATTCATGCTATAACTGTATTATCCGGAAATCGTAATACACGTGTGAATACATAGACCACAATATGTCCCTAGTGAGCCTCTAGTTGACTAGCTCGTTTTGATCAACAGATAGTCATGGTTTCCTGGCTATGGACATTGGATGTCGTTGATAACGGGATCACATCATTAGGAGAATGATGTGATGGACAAGACCCAATCCTAAGACTAGCACAAAAGATCGTGTAGTTCATTTGCTAGAGCTTTGCCAATGTCAAGTATCTCTTCCTTCGACCATGAGAGCGTGTAACTCCTGGATACCGTAGGAGTGCTTTGGGTGTATCAAACGTCACAACGTAACTGGGTGACTATAAAGGTGCACTACTGGTATCTTCGAAAGTATCTATTGTTTTATGCGGATCGAGACTGGGATTTGTCACTCCGTGTAAACGGAGAGGTATCTCTGGGCCCACTCGGTAGGACATCATCATATGCGCAATGTGACCAAGGAGTTGATCACGGGATGATGTGTTACGGAACGAGTAAAGAGACTTGCCGGTAACGAGATTGAACAAGGTATAAGGATACCGACGATCGAATCTCGGGCAAGTACAATACCGATAGACAAAGGGAATTGAATACGGGATTGATTAAGTCCTTGACATCGTGGTTCATCCGATGAGATCATCGTGGAACATGTGGGAGCCATCATGGGTATCCAGATCCCGCTGTTGGTTATTGACCGGAGAACGTCTCGGTCATGTCTGCATGTCTCCCGAACCCGTAGGGTCTACACACTTAAGGTTCGATGACGCTAGGGTTATAAAGGAAGCTTGTATGTGGTTACCGAATGTTGTTCGGAGTCCCGGATGAGATCCCGGACGTCACGAGGAGTTCCGGAATGGTCCGGAGGTAAAGATTTATATATGGGAAGTCCTGTTTTGGTCACCGGAAAAGTTTCGGGCGATATCGATATTGTACCGGGACCACCGGGAGGGTCCCGGGGGTCCACCAAGTGGGGCCACCTGCCCCGGAAGGCTGTGTGGGCCAAGTGTGGGAGGGGACCAGCCCCTAGGAGGGCTGGTGCGCCCCCCACAAGGGGGCCAAGGCGCAAGAGAGAGTGGGAGGGGGCAAACCCTAGTCCAGATGGGCCTTAAGGCCCATATTGGTGCACCTCCCTCTCCTCTCCCCCTCTTGGCCGCCTCCCCAAGTCCCATCTAGGGCTGGCCGCACCCCTTGGGGTGGGAAACCCTAAAGGGGGCGCAGCCCCCTTCTCCCCTATATAAATGGAGGCCTGGGGCTGCCCATAACACATGAGAACTTCTCCTCTCGTTGGTGCAGCCCTGCCTCTCCTCCTCCTCCTCTCCCATGGTGCTTGGCGAAGCCCTGCGGGATTGCCACGCTCCTCCACCACCACCACGCCGTTGTGCTGCTGCTGGATGGAGTCTTCCTCAACCTCTCCCTCTCTCCTTGCTGGATCAAGGCGTGGGAGACGTCACCGGGCTGTACGTGTGTTGAACGCGGAGGTGCCGTGCGTTCGGCACTTGATCATCGGTGATTTGAATCACGACGAGAACGACTCCTTCAACCCCGTTCACTTGAACGCTTCCGCTTAGCGATCTACAAGGGTATGTAGATGCACTCTCTTTCTACTCGTTGCTGGTCTCTCCATAGATAGATCTTGGTGACACGTAGGAAAATTTTGAATTTCTGCTACGTTCCCCAACAGTTGGTTGCTCGCTCCATTGCTCCGGAGAACGGAGTCTTGGTCATTTTACCCATGAGGCATAGTTCGCACGTGTCAAATGATTCATAATCGAGAGACTCTAAAAGTCCATCAGTATCGAGCTTCTTCATGCGCTTGACACCTATGTGACCAAGGCGGCAGTGCCACAAGTATGTGGGACTATCGTTATCAACTTTACATCTTTTGGTATTCACACTATGAACATGTGTAACATTACGTTTGAGATTCATTAAGAATAAACCATTGACCATCAGGGCATGACCAATCTATGGAGTAACTAGCAACGAGAGAGAGAGGAGTGCATCTTCATACCCTTGAAGACCGCGAGACGGAAGCGTTACAAGAACGCGTATGAGGGAGTCGTACTCGAAGCGATTCAGATCGTGGTGGATTCCGATCTTAGCGCCGAACAACGGCACCTCCGTGTTCAACACACGTGCAGCCCGGTGACGTCTCCCGCGCTTTGATCCAGCAAGGAGGATGGAGAGGTTGAGGAAGAGGGACTCCAACAGCAGCACGACGGCGTGGTGGTGATGGAGCAACAGTATTTCGGCAGGCCTTCGCCAAGCTCTTACGGAGGAGGAGAGGTGTTGGGGAGGGGAGGGGTTGCGCCTTGGATGTGGTGCTGCAGCCCTCCCCTTGCCCCTCTATTTATAGGAGGAGGGGGAAGGGGGATGGCCCCCTCTATATGAGATCTAGAGGGGGGCGGCGACCAAGGGGGGGGGTACTAGCCCCCCAAGCAGTGGGGGCGCCCCCTTTAGGGTTTCCCCCCCAACCCTAGGCGCATGGGCCCAAGGGGGCGGGTGGCGCCCAGCCCTCTAAGGGCTAGTTCCCTTCCCTCTACAGCCCACGAGGCCCTCCGGGAGAGGTGGCCCATCCCGGTGGACCCCCGGAACCCTTCCGGTGGCCCCGGTACAATACCGGTATGCCCTCGAACTTTTCCGGTGACCGTATGGCAACCTCCCATATATAAATCTTCACCTCTGGACCATTCCGGAACTCCTCGTGACGTCCGGGATCTCATCCGGGACTCCGAAGAACATTCGATAATCACATACAAGTCTTCCTAATAACCCTAGCGTCATCAAACCTTAAGTGTGTAGACCCTACGGGTTCGGGAATCATGTAGACATGACCGAGACAACTCTCCGTCCAATAACCAACAGCGGGATCTGGATACCCATGTTGGCTCCCACATGTTCCATGATGATCTCATCAGATGAACCACGATGTCGAGGATTCAAGTAATCCAGTATGCAATTCCCTTTGTCAAACGGTACGTTACTTGCCCGAGATTCGATCGTCGGTATCCCAATACCTCATTCAATCTCGTTACCGGCAAGTCACTTTACTCGTTACATAATGCATGATCCCGTGACTAACCACTTAGTCACATTGAGCTCATTATGATGATGCATTACCGAGTGGGCCCAGAGATACCTCTCCGTCATATGGAGTGACAAATTCCTGTCTCGATTCGTGCCGACCCAACAGACACTTTCAGAGATACCTGTAGTGCACCTTTATAGTCACCCAGTTACGTTGTGACGTTTGGCACACCCAAAGCACTCCTACGGTATCCGGGAGTTACACAATCTCATGGTCTAAGGAACTGATACTTGACATTAGAAAAGCTTTAGCAAACGAACTACACGATCTTGTGCTATGCTTAGGATTGGGTCTTGTCCATCACATCATTCTCCTAATGATGTGATCTCGTTATCAATGACATCCAATGTCCATAGTCAGAAAACCATGACCATCTGTTGATCAACGAGCTAGTCAAGTAGAGGCTCACTAGGGACATGTTATGGTTTATGTATTCACACATGTATCACTATTTCTGGTTAATACAATTATAGCATGAACAACAGACAATTATCATGAACAAGGAAATATAATAATAATCAATTTATTATTGCCTCTAGGGCATATTTCCAATAGTTTCCCACTTGCACTACAGTCAATAATCTAGTTACACTGTGATGAATCAAACACCCAAAGAGTTCTGGTGTTGATCATGTTTTGCTCGCGGAAGAGGTTTAGTCAACGGATCTGCGACATTCAGATCCGTATGCACTTTGCAAATATCTATGTCTCCATCTTGAACATTTACACGAATGGAGTTGAAGCGACGCTTGATGTTCCTGGTCTTGTTGTGAAACCTGGGCTCCTTGGCAAGGGCAATAGCTCCAGTGTTGTCATAGTAGAGAGTGATCGGCCCCGCCGCATTGGGAATAACTCCTAGGTCGGTGATGAACTGCTTCATCCAGATTGCTTCATGCGCTGCCTCCGAGGCTGCTATGTACTCTGCTTCATATGTAGATCCCGCCACGACGCTCTGCTTGCTGCTGCACCAGCTTACTGCCCCACCGTTCAAAATATACACGTATCCGGTTTGTGACTTGGAGTCATCCAGATCTGTGTCGAAGCTAGCATCGACGTAACCCTTTACGATGAGCTCTTCGTCACCTCCATAAACGAGAAACATATCCTTAGTCCTTTTCAGGTACTTCAGGATATTCTTGACTGCTGTCCAGTGTTCCATGCCGGGATTACTTTGGTGCCTAGCTACCAAACTTACGGCAAGGTTTACATCAGGTCTGGTAAACAGCATGTCATACATAATAGACCCTATGGCCGAGGCATAGGGGATGACACTCATCTTTTCTCTATCTTCTGCCGTGGTCGGGGATTGAGCCGAGCTCAATTTCACACCTTGCAACATAGGCAAGCACCCCTTCTTGGACTGATCCATATTGAACTTCTTCAATATCTTATCAAGGTATGTGCTTTGTGAAAGACCTATGAGGCGTCTCGATCTATCTCTATAGATCTTGATGCCTAATATATAAGCAGCTTCTCCATGGTCCTTCATTGAAAAACACTTGTTCAAGTAGGCATTTATGCTGTCCAAATGTTCTATATCATTTCCCATCAAAAGTATGTCATCCACATACACTAGTGCAGAACCGGGCAATAGCACCGGTTCGTAAGGCCCTTTAGTGCCGGTTCCATAACCGACACTAAAGTGTGGGCACTAAAGCCCCCCCCCCCTTAGTACCGGTTCAGCACGAACCGGTGCTAAAGGGAAACCACATGGCACGAGCCAGCTCCAGGGGCCTGGAGCCCTTTAGTACCGGTTGGTAAGACCAATCGGTACTATAAGGTTTGGGGGGTTTTTGGTTTTATGATTTCTTTTTCATTTAATTTTGTGTTTCCATTTTAATTCTTTTTCGTTTGCTGGTATTTTACGATACTACACATTGTACACGTTATGCATATATGTATATATATCTATATAAATAGAATTTCTAGTAGAACCAATCTTGCATATATATATCATCAATTAATGTCTCACAAACCATCATATTAATTAATTCACACATACACACATGTATAGCTATATACAATTTCTCCTACATATGCATGTTGCCTTCGGAGCCAGTGGCATTAGCCTAATTGGTGCCTTCGGAGCACGATTACAATTGGAAGTGGTTTTCATGAGGGCGGTAGCGGGTAATAGTATTCTCCCTTCGGATTTATGACCTGGTCGAGCAAAAATCCTGCTATTTCCTCTTGAAGTGCTTCTACGCGCTCCATTTCTAGGACCTTCTCCCGCACCTCTCTGAACTGTTAAGAAGGAGATCAATATGCATGTGTATTAGTTGTGTGACTAGATATCGATAATGGTGTAAAAATTGTGAATAATGTTTTGACAAGCGTACCCATTCCTGTTTTTGAGATCTGCTCCTTTCGGACGCCATCATGCGAATGTTCTCGCAAACGCAGAATGCACACAGATCAGTCCCCTGCGCCTGCTTCAGGGCCTTTACGAGAATGGAATTTGATCAGATAATAATTAATCAAGCATGATAATTAAAGAGATGGCAGCTAGCTAGCTTGCTAGTACTACTTAATTACTTACCTTGGGTCTTCCCCATTTAAGCTTTTCTTTCCATTCGCCTTCCGTGACGCTGATGAACCTTGCCCAAGCCCTGCCCGCCGACAAAGAAAATGAATAAAGGGGTTATTAAATAGTTCATGTCATGAAATGACGAACTAAATAGGCCGAGATATATAGTTAATAATGATTGAAATTACTTGTTGACTATCCCAAACAAGATGTTATAGTCAGTTTTTTCTTTGAGTAGTGAGTCCAGTATTTCAACTGTTCGGCGTCAACTTTAGTGATACACAAGACCCAGTGATATCTGCATGCACACACGTTTGCATGTCTTAATTAAGCGGGCATATGTAAGCAAAAACATGTCGCTAGCTAGTAGGCAAAAACAGAGAATTTGTAGTACAAGACAGTGTGACTCACTGGAAGTTGTAAGGAAGTAGTATATCTTCATTGTATTTGAGGCGCTTCAAGACCTCTAGCATGCTGTCCTCTACGGCCTTTTGATGACGTGCATCTATTTTCCATGTGTATTCATTAACGGTGTTTGGGTCAATGAACCCAATGCCATAGCGTCCACCTTTTCTCATTTCATACATCTTCATCCTGCATATAATACCACAGAAAAGAATATAGTGAGGATAATTACAGGTAATGATTGATCAAAAGGATCACTACAGCTAGCTTGAGACTTAAATTACAGAAAGAAATCACTTACAGACAATAGCAACTGACGATAGATTTGTCGAGTGCGTCTTGATTGTATAACTGAAACAGTTCAGAATACTCAACGGAGACAGCTTTCTCATGGTAGTAATGCTCCTTCTTGACATTCACCATGAGGGACAATCGATCGGAAATCTTGGTAACGTTCATGTACTATTGATGCAATTCATACATTCTCGTTGGGAGGTTCTTGACCTTGTCTGGCTCGACCAAAGGTTGGCCCCGGACATATTTCCGTTTTATTTCATCCTCTCTAAGCACAGGCATGGGCTCGATCTCGAGGAGTTGTCCAACAGTCATTTTGAGAACTTCAGCCTGCATTATATGCTCCTCCGTTATTACCACATTGCCCACCTCAGGAACGTAAACTGTTTGCCCACAACAATATTGGGCGCGCGTACTGTCACGTGTTGTTGGCACAACAAGCGAGGGGATCGATTGCGCCGCCTGTTCTCCCAGCTGGGGAATGGTTTTTCGGCATTTTTTGACAGCTGCTTCTTGTTTGCTCGATCCCGAGCTCGCCTCCTTATGTAGACGTGCTCGATTTAACTTCCTGATGTGGCGCTCATAGTCTGTGTCAACAGGCTTGGGAGCTGGTGGTTGAGCCATACGAATGAAGTGGTCAATTGTTTTCTCAGGCACTTTCTCCCTTGGCGGCGGTGGCGGTTTCGGTGCAAAATGGGCTTCCACCTCGGACTTCGATATGGCTGCGATTTCCTCCTCGGACCTGTCATAAGCCCTCTGCGGAAGAGGCATGAGGCTTGGACCATATTTATATCGCTTGCCTCCGCCTGTACTTCCTATACTACCTCGACTCGTACCGCTACGCACCATAGCTGCGGGGTGTCTCTTCTGTGATTGCTGAGGCGGTGGAGACGGCTGACGGGGCTGAGTTGGACGAGGAGGAGTGGCCGCCTGAAGCTGTGCCGGACTTGGAGGAGGAGTGGTCTGAGGTTGTGCCGGACTTGGAGGAGGAGTGGACGTCTGACGCTGTGGCGGACTTGGAGGAGGAGGAGTGTCCTGACACTTTGCCGGACTTGGAGGAGGAGTGGCCTGACACTTTGCCGGACTTGGTGGACTTGCAGGAGCGGGAGACTGCTGACTCGGTGGCGGACTTCGACGAGGAGTCGGCTGACGCGGTGTCGGTGGCCTTCGAAAGATGATGCAATCCTTTTTCCATAGGATGATACGATGTTTGGCGTCTCCGAGAAAGCGCTCGTCGTCACCTCCAGGATAGTCAAGCTCTAGCGCCGAATATGGGTCCACCACCTCATTAACCAAGACACGAGCATAGCCCGCTGGAATCGGGTTGCAATGGAAGGTTGCCTCGGGGGGATTTGTAAAAGCAACGGCGTCCGCCACCTTCATGGATATGTTCTTCATTTTGACGTGTAGCTCGCAGCTAGTGTTCTCCGTGTTGTCATCCACGGGGTATCTACCCAGCATTGCGACGTCCGGGGCGGAACCCACGCTGCTTCTCAGCATGGATGGGGCGGTGCTATCCAATGATGGATCATTCGCTAGCTGCTGCAGCTGCTGAGACCCCCTTTGCTGGGTAAGTGAGTCGATCTGCTCCTGCTGCCGCTGGAATTTGACTACCAATTCCGCTTGACTTGCTTCTAGGCCTTGAAGGCGTTCATAGTCCCGCTTCCTATGCTCCTCCTCCATCTTCCTCTTCTTCTCCTCCGCAATCTTCTTTCTCGCACGGGTTCTGTAGTCGGTGTTCCAGTCTGAAAACCCCTCATACCACGGAATAGCGCCCTTGCCTCGTGTTCTTCCCGGGTGTTCAGGATTTCCCAGGGCACGCGTAAGCTCGTCGTTCTCTCTGTTGGGCTGGAACACCCCCGATCGTGCCTCTTCTATTGCAACATGTATCGCATCGTCTGCTCCCTTCAGACTTGCCCTCGTCGAAACATTGCATGTCTTCGGGTCCAACTCCCCCCCATGCGCATAGAACCAAGTCCTGACCCTGGGGGGCCAGCTCTTAGTAACCGGAGTGGCACCTGCATCCTCCATCTCTTTCTCAGACTTATCCCACTTAGGCATTGCCACCGCATAGCCACCTGGCCCCAGCTTATGGAACTTATCCTTTTTTCGGCATTCTTCTTGTTTATTCTCGACCGTTCCTTAGCTAATTCCGAATCCTTGAATTTCACGAAATCGTCCCAATGAGCACGTTGGTTCTCTAGTGTTCCCTCGAATACTGGAGTCTTCCTTCCTCCCTTGACGTACTTGTCCCATTCACGATTCTTGTGGTTCTTGAATGCAACCGCCATCCTCCTAAGAGCATCGTCCTTGACTTTCTGCACATCTGCTTTTGTGAAATGATCTGGTAGGGTGAAATGTTCCATGAGAGTATCCCAAAGCAGATCTTTTTGATTCTTGTCGACAAAAGTAACATCTGGACGTGGAGCAGCGTCCTCTTTGCCTTTCTGTCTTTTGTCTTTTGCTGGCTCTCTCCATTCTTGAAGGGAGATTGGGAGTTGGTCCTTCACAAGAACTCCGCACTGACGAACGAACTTGTCCGCAATCTTCTTAGGCGCTAATGGTTCGCCATTAGGTCTGACTGCCTCGATATTGTACTTTACTCCCTCCTTCAACTTTTTGTTCGGGCCTCGTTTCGTCCTTTTGCCTGAAGATTTGCTCGATCCGGATGGCTGAAAGAACAAAGATCGATTCGTTAATATATCTTCAAGTCATTTAAAACATGTGATGATCACCAGATACCTGCTTATATAAATATATATACCTCGCCGGTCTTTGTTGTTTCAGGATCAACATGTTCTTCGTCATCGTCATAATCGTAGTTCATGACTTCATCAATTCGGTCGTCGCGATCGAATATCATATCACCCTCTCCGGTGTTGTTTAGAAATTCGGAGCCGTCATAATCTTCTTCATTCTGATCATCATCTGGCCCGCGTATCATATCGAACATGGTCTGTTCTCCCTCTCTGTCGGTATTGTCTGCCATAGCTTTTATTTAACTAATTCAAAAGAAATATGAAACAATTTAGTATTCAAATTACATCGTCTCAAATAATAGATATAATCTCGAATACTACGTCTAGAATAATAGATATAATCTCGAATACATCGTCTCGAATAATATATAATATTGAATAGTACATCACTGGCTAGCTAATTAAAGATCGAATACTACAGAAGAATTTAGGACACTCGCGGTTCCTGCGGCGCGGGCGGTGGACACCCAAAGAGAAGGAACCCTCACAGGATCATAGCTGAAGTGAGATCCCCGAAGATTCTGCCAGGTATTGGAGAACCTGCCGCCCTCTAACGCAACCATGTAGCGATGGACGTGCTCGTCCTCCTCCCTGACACGGCGACGTACCACCTCCGGCGGGGCCGGGTCCCTCCGCACTGAAACTGGCCCACGCGAACGCCACCAAATGAGATCAGGGTCGACGACGGGACCCGGGCCGGGTTCCTCATCAAGCGGTGCGCCCCTCCAGGCAGCACCTCCCAGTGCCAGCCCGGCGGAGCCCAGTCCTGGACATGGGTCGGCTGGACGTCGTCGCGGACGGGTCGACGGCGAGGATGCGGGCCGGGCATCGTCGAGAACAAATACTAGCTATATGCCCGCAAAAAGTAACATTTTTTTAATGATTGGATTTTGATAACTAACATTTCTATATAACACTAATTATGCTAATCTAAATAATCTAAATAACACTAAAATTTCTAACATTTCTAACATTTCTATATAACACTAATTTCTAACATTTCTATATAACACTAATTTCTAACTGATTAAACACTAATTATATCCATCTAACATGCATTCATACATATATAATAGTGAAAAAATAATAATCTAAATAATCTAAACTAATTAAACATACAAAATACGTGTGTGTGTACTAATTAAACAC
>NC_057798.1:90054909-90072193 GCF_018294505.1 Triticum aestivum
CGGCGAGGCGACGGCCGGGGCGGCGGCGGCGGGGACGGCGCGACGGGGACAGGGATGGCGCGACGGGGACGGGCCCGGGGCATCGACGGAGACGAGGGCGGCGACGGGAATGGGGGCGGCGACGGGGACGGGGGCGGCGACGGAGACGATCGAGGGCGGCGGCGACGGCGACGGAGACGAAAACAGAGGAACGAACAGAGAGGGAAACTGAAATTTTCGTAGCCGTTGTATATATAGAAGCCACCTTTAGTACCGGTTGGAGCCACCAACCGGTACTAAAGGCCTGTTTTGGCTAGGCCAAGCGGCGGGAAGCGACCCCCTTTAGTACCGGGTGGTGGCACAAGCCGGTACTAAAGGCCCCCCCTTTAGTACCGGTTTGTGCCACGACCCGGTACTAAAGGGGGTGCGCTGGCGCAGGTGCGGTGCGGCAAGTTTAGTCCCACCTCGCTAGCCGAGGGGCGACCGCACTGGTTTATAAACCCCCGTGCGGTCGCTCTCTCGAGCTCCTCTCCAAAGCAGGCTTACTGGGCCTACGTGTTCTTTGCAGCCCTGTGGGCCCTCTTGGCCTTTGCGGGCCTGCGTCCTGGCCCAACGACAGGTTGGGTTTCTAGTCGTATGCAGGCCGCTCTGGCCTAGTAGGTGGGCTTTTTTTTATTTTATTTTTTGCTTTATTTATTTTTGTGTTGTTTTTTTTGTATATTTATAGTTTCTTTGTGAACATTTTTGTTTTAGGTACAAAAAATTACAAACTTTCTGTTAGGGCTTTTTTTTATTTTTTTGCTTTATTTATTTTTGTGTTGTTTTTTTTGTGTATTTAGAGTTTCTTTGTGAACATTTTTGTTTTAGGTACAAAAAATTACAAACTTTCTGTTAGTGCCCGTAGTTTTCAAATTTGAATAGTTTAAATTTTGAATTATTTGAAATTAGTGTGAATCACTAGTTTGTGAATAACTTAACTTTAAAAATCAGTAAAGGCATGAAAGAATTTGTTGGCACATAAAATTTCTTCGCGTTTCAAATGCAAAAAACACATAACTACCCTAACTATTATAGAGATTACCCTCTCGGTGCGAAACACAGAAGAAAGTGATGATAGCTAGTGAAGCCGATCACATCCCAGATCTTTGGGTGTGAAACTTTTTTTCTCGTGTGTCCCTTTGCGCTGTAACCATGGAAAATCTTCATCATTTAACGGGATGCTCGGGTCAATATTCACTGTGAATGGAGCAATTTCATCAAACTTTTCATAATCTTCTGACTTGTATGTCTTGTCATCCACTCCCACGATGTTTCTCTTCCCAGAAAGAACTATGTGCTGCTTTGGCTCATCGTACGATGCATTCGCTTCCTTATCTTTTCTTTATCTTGGCTTGGTAGACATGTCCTTCACATAGAAAACTTGTGCCACATCATTGGCTAGGACGAATGGTTCGTCTGCATACGCTAGATTGTTGAGATCCACTGTTGTCATTCCGTACTGCGGGTCTTCCGTTACCCCGCCTCGTGTCATATTGACCAATTTGCACCGAAACAAAGGGACCTTTAAACCACGTCGATAGTCAAGTTCCCATATGTCCTGTATATAACCATAATATGTTTCCTTTCCCATCTTGGTTTCTGCATCAAAGCGGACACCACTGTTTTGGTTGGTGCTCTTCTTATCTTGGGCGATTGTGTAAAATGTATTACCATTTATCTCGTACCCTTTGAAAGTCATTATATTCGAAGATGGTAACTGGGACAGCAAGTACATGTCATCTTCAATAGAGGTGTCATGCATGGTACGTGTCTGCAACTAGCTGGCGAAACTCCTGGTTTGTTCACGTGTAATCCAGTCATCAGACCGCTCCGGGTGTTTGGAGCGTAGCAAATTCTTGTGTTCATCCATATACGGAGCCACCAAGGCGGAGTTCTGTAGAACTGTGTAGTGTGCTTCAGTGAGAGAATGTCCGTCCATACATATTATTTGTTCCCCTCCTAGCGTGCCTTTTCCATCCAGTCTGCCCTTATGCCGCGATTCAGGAACACCAATCGGCTTAAGGTCAGGAATAAAGTCAATACAAAACTCAATGACCTCCTCATTTTGATGGCCCTTGGAGATGCTTCCTTCTGGCCTACCACGGTTATGAACATATTTCTTTAAGACTCCCATGAACCTCTCAAAGGGGAACATATTGTGTAGAAATACAGGACCCAAAACGTTAATCTCTTGGCACAGGTGAACTAGGATGTGTGTCATGATGTTGAAGAAGGATGATGGGAACACCAACTCGAAACTGACAAGACATTGCACCAAATCATTCTGTAACCTTGGTATGATTTCTGGATCGATTACCTTCTGAGAGATTGCATTGAGAAATGCACATAGCTTCACAATGGCTAATCGAACGTTTTCCGGTAGAAGCCCCCTCAATGCAACCGGAAGCAGTTGCGTCATAATCACGTGGCAGTCATGAGACTTTAGGTTCTGGAGCTTTTTCTCTGCCATGTTTATTATTCCCTTTATATTCGACGAGAAGCCAGACGGTACCTTAATACTGAGCAGGCATTCAAAGAAGATTTCCTTCTCTTCTTTGGTAAGAGCTTAGCTTGCATGACCCTGATGTATGCCGTCTTCTCCGTGCATACGTTGCTGGTCCTCCTGTGCCTCAGGTGTATCTTTTGTCTTCCCATACACGCCCAAGAAGCCAAGCAGGGTCACGCAAAGATTCTTCGTCACGTGCATGACGTCGATTGCGGAGCGGACCTCTAGGTCTTTCCAATATGGCAGGTCCCAAAATATAGATTTCTTCTTCCACATGGGTGCGCGTCCGTCAGCGTCCTTTGGAACAGATTGTCCGCCAGGACCCTTTCCAAATATCACCTTCAAATCTTGACCATATCATGTACATCAGCACCAGTACGGTGGCGAGGCTTCGTCCGGTGATCCGCCTCACCTTTGAAATGCTTGCCTTTCTTTCTTACGGGATGCCTGCTCGGAAGAAATCGACGATGGCCCAGGTACACATTCTTCTTACAACTATTCAAATATATACTGTTGGTATCATCCAAACAGTGCGTGCATCCGTGGTATCCCTTGTTTGTCTGTCCTGAAAGGTTACTGAGAGCAGGCCAATCATTGATGGTCACGAACAGCAATGCCTTTAGGTCAAATTCTTCCTGTTTGTGCTCATCCCATGCACGTACACCTGTTCCATTCCACAGTTGTAAGAGTTCTTCAACTAATGGCCTTAGGTACACATCAATGTCGTTGCCGGGTTGTTTAGGGCCTTGGATGAGCACTGGCATCATAATGAACTTCCGCTTCATGCACAACCAAGGAGGAAGGTTATACAAACATAGAGTCACAGGCCAGGTGCTATGGTTGCTGCTCTGCTCCCCAAAAGGATTAATGCCATCTGCGCTTAGACCAAACCATATGCTCCTTGCGTCATCTGCAAAATCATTCCCGTACTTTCTTTCAATTTTTCTCCACTGCGACCCGTCAGCGGGTACTCTCAACTTTCCGTCTTTCTTACGGTCTTCTCTGTGCCATCGCATCGCCTTGGCATGCTCTTTGTTTTGGAACAAACGTTTCAACCGTGGTATTATAGGAGAATACCACATCACCTTGGCAGGAATCTTCTTCCTGGGGCGCTCGCCCTCGACATCACCATGCTCATCGCGGCTGATATTATAGCGCAATGCACCACATACCGGGCAAGCGTTCAAATCCTCGTACTCACCGCGGTAGAGGATGCAATCATTACGGCATGCATGTATCTTCTGCACCTCTAACCCTAGAGGGCAGACAACCTTCTTTGCTTCGTACGTACTCTCGGGCAATTCGTTGTCCTTTGGAAGCATATCCTTTATCATTACCAGCAACTTTCCAAATCCCTTGTCAGATACACCATTCTCTGCCTTCCATTGCAGCAATTCCAGTGTGGTGCCCAGCTTTTTCTTGTCACCTACGCAATTCAGGTACAACAATTTTTTGTGATCCTCTAACATGCGCTGCAACTTCTTCTTCTCCAAATCACTTGCGCAGTTTCTCTTTGCATCGGCAATGGCCCGACCTAGATCATCAACGGGCTCATCTGATGCCTCTTCTTCAGCTTCTTCCCGCATTGCTGGCTCAGCTTCTTCCCGCATTACCGGCTCAACTTCTTCCCCCATTGTTGTATCATCGTATTCAGGGAACCCATGGCCAGGATAGCTGTCGTCGTCCTCTTCTTCTTCATTGTCTTCCATCATAACCCCTCTTTCTCCGTGCTTGGTCCAAACATTATAGTGGGGCATGAAACCGGACTCAAACAGGTGGACGTGAATGGTTCTTGACGTAGAGTAATTGCGACCATTCTTACACCCAGCACATGGACAAGGCATAAAACCATCCGCCCGCTTGTTTGCCTCAGCCGCAAGCAGAAAAGTATGCACGCCCTCAACGAACTGGGGAGAGCATCGGTCATCGTACATCCATTGCCGGCTCATCTTCATTACACAACACCGAATAGACCAAATTAATACAAGTTCATACATAAATTTCATACAACACTTAAATGCAACAAACAAATAACTCTCTAGCTAAAGCATTTAAATGCAACAACAAATGCGATCAAGATCGCAACTAAGGTAACAATTGATCCAACAGCATAATGATACCAAGCCTCACTATCGATGGCATATTTTCTAATCTTTCTAATCTTCAAGCGCATTTTCTCCTTCTTGATCTTGTGATCATCGACGACATCGGCAACATGCAACTCCAATTCCATCTTCTCCCCCTCAATTCTTTTCAATTTTTCTTTCAAGTACTCATTTTCTCTTTCAACTAAATTTAACCTCTCGACAATAGGGTCGGTTGGAATTTCCGGTTCACATACCTCCTACATAAAAATATCTATGTCAACTTGATCGGCATAATTTGTCATAAACACGAAATGCAACAAATAATTTTAAAAGAGAATATACCACATCCGAATCATAACAAGGACGAGGGCTGACGGGGACGGATATCAAAACCATGGCACTATGTATAACAAATAACGTACGGGTAAGATAATTATTATACGAGTAACTATATATCCAAATCACACAAACATCAATTTTTTATATAAATTTTCATGAACAAGAGGCTCACCATAAGGTGGTGCCGGCGACGGGACGGTGCGGGCGATCGACGGTGGTTACGACGGAGATTTAGAAGGCACTAAGTAAACCACACCTACATATGCAAACTAAGTGTTATTTTAACCTCAAATTGCATATAAATCAAACACTAGCACATATATATATTTCCTCCCAAATTACTAAGCTCACAAATTAATAACTATATAAAGCATTGCAAGAGCTAATCTAGCAATGAGAGATGAAAGGACAAAGTTGCTAACCTTTGTGATCATTTGAATGGATGGGGGCCTTCAAATCTTGACAAATTTTGGGCAAAATGTGTGATGAGATCGAGAGGAAGAGGGGAAGAACAGAGAGGAGAGGGGAAAGGGGAAGAACAGAGCAAGCTCGGGTGGACGAAGGGTTTATGTAGGACGACCTTTAGTACCGGTTCGTGCCAAGAACCGGTACTAAAGGTGCTGGAGGGGGCCCAGACTGACAACATCCTGCCACCACTCTCATTAGCACTGGTTCGTGGCACGAACCGGTGCTAAAGGTTAGCCACGAACCGATACTAATGAGAGCGGCCCGGCTAGCCGTTGGAACCGACACTAATGTATACATTTGTGCCGGCTCAAATACAAACCGGCACTAATGTGCTTCACGTTTGACCCTTTTTCTACTAGTGATATAATATGAGAAATGCTATAGAGCTCCCACTCACTTTCTTGTACACGCAGGCTTCTCCACAAGTCTGCATAAACCCAAACGCTTTGATCATTTCATCAAAGCGAATGTTCCAACTCCGAGATGCTTGCACCATCCCATAAATGGATCGCTGGAACTTGCATACCTTGTTAGCATTCTTAGGATCGACAAAACCTTCCGGCTGCATCATATACAACTCTTCCTTAAGATAGCCGTTAAGGAATGCCGTTTTGACGTCCATTTGCCATATCTCATAATCATAGTATGCGGCAATTGCTAACATGATTCGGACGGACTTGAGCTTCGCTACGGGAGAGAAAGTCTCATCGTATTCAACCCCTTGAACTTGTCGATAACCCTTAGCGACAAGTCAAGCTTTATAGATTGTACCATTACCATCCGCGTCCGTCTTCTTCTTAAAGATCCATTTATTTTCTATCTCTCATTGATCATCGGGCAAGTCTGTCAAAGTCCATACTTTGTTTACATACATGGATCCTATATCGGATTGCATGGCTTCAAGCCATTTGTTGGAATCTGGGCCTGCCATCGCTTCTTCATAGTTCGAAGGTTCACCGTTGTCTAACAACATGATTTCCAGGACAGGGTTGCCATACCATTCTGGTGTGGAACGTGTCCTTGTGGACCTACAAAGTTCAGTAGTAACTTGATCCGAAGTACCTTGATCATCATCATTAACTTCCTCTCTAGTTGGTGTAGGCACCACAGGAACATCTTCCTGAGCTGCGCTACTTACCGGTTCAAGAGGTAGAACTTCATCAAGTTCCACTTTCCTCCCACTTACTTCTTTCGAGAGAAACTCTTTCTCCAAAAAGGACCCGTTCTTGGCAACGAAAATCTTGCCTTCGGATCTGAGGTAGAAGGTATACCCAATGGTTTCCTTAGGGTATCCTATGAAGACGCATTTTTCCAAATTGGGTTCGAGCTTTGCAGGTTGAAGTTTCTTAACATCAGCATCGCATCACCAAACTTTTAGAAACGACAGCTTAGGTTTCTTTCCAAACCATAATTCATACGGTGTCATCTCAACGGATTTAGATGGTGCCCTATTTAAAGTGAATGCAGCTGTCTCTAAAGCGTGTCCCCAAAATGATAGCGGTAAATCGGTAAGAGACATCATAGACCGCACCATATCCAATAGAGTGCGATTACGATGTTCGGACAGACCATTATGCTGAGGTGTTCCAGACGGCGTGAGTTGTGAAACAATTCCACATTTCCTTAAGTGCGTACCAAACTCGTGACTTAAATATTCTCCCCGATGATCTGATCGTTAGAACTTTATTTTTCTGTCATGTTGATTCTCTACCTCATTCTGAAATTCCTTGAACTTTTCAAAGGTCTCAGACTTGTGTTTCATTAAGTAGACATACCCATATCTACTTAAGTCATCAGTGAGGGTGAGAACATAACGATAGCCACCGCGAGCCTCAACGCTCATTGGACCGCACACATCAGTATGTATAATTTCCAATAAGTTGGTTGCTCGCTTCATTGTTCCGGAGAACAGAGTCTTGGTCATTTTGCCCATGAGGCATGGTTCGCATGTGTCAAATGATTCAAAATCAAGAGACTCCAAATGTCCATCTGCATGGGGCTTCTTCATGCGTTTGACACCAATGTGACGAAGGCGGCAGTGCCACAGATATGTGGGACTATCATTATCAATCTTACATCTTTTGGTACTCACACTATGAATATGTGTAACATCACGTTCGAGATTCATTCAGAATAAACCATTGACCAGCGGGGCATGACCATAAAACATATCTCTCATATAAATAGAACAACCATTATTCTCAGATTTAAATGAGTAGCCATCTCGTATTTAACGAGATCCAGACACAATGGTCATGCTCAAAGTTGGCACTAAATAAAAATTATTGAGGTTTAAAACTAATCCCGTAGGTAAATGTAGAGGCAGCGTGCCGACGGCGATCACATCGACCTTGGAACCATTCCTGACGCGCATCGTCACCTCGTCCTTCGCCAGTCTCCGCTTATTCTGCAGCTCCTCTTTTGAGTTATAAATATGAGCAACCACACCGGTATCAAATACCCAGGAGCTACTACGAGTACTGGTAAGGTACACATCAGTAACATGTATATCACATATACCTTTGGTGTTGCCGGCCTTCTTATCTGCTAAGTACTTGGGGCAGTTCCGCTTCCAGTGACCGTTCCCCTTGCAATAAAAGCACTCAGTCTCAGGTTTGGGTCCATGCTTTGGCTTCTTCTCGGCAACTGGCTTACCGGGCGCGGCAACTCCCTTGTCGTCCTTCTTGAAGTTCTTCTTACCCTTGGCTTTCTTGAAACTAGTGGTTTTATTGACCATCAACACTTGATGTTCCTTTTTGATTTCTACCTCCGCTGATTTTAGCATTGAAAATACCTCAGGAATGGTTTTCACCATCCCCTGCATATTGTAGTTCATCACAAAGCTCTTATAGCTAGGTGGGAGAGACTGAAGGATTCTGTCAATGACCGCCTCATCCGGGAGGTTAATGTCCAGCTAGGACAAGCAGTTGTGCAACCCGGACATTTTGAGTATGTGCTCATTGACAGAACTATTTTCCTCCATCTTGCAACTGTAGAACTTGTCGGAGACTTCATATCTCTCGACTCGGGCATGAGCTTGGAAAACCATTTTCAGCTCTTGGAACATCTCATATGCTTCGTGCTGCTCAAAACGCTTTTGGAGCTCTGGTTCTAAGTTGTAAAGCATGTCGCACTGAAAGAGGGAGTAATCATCAACACGCGACTGACAAGCGTTCATAACGTCTTGGTTCGCTGGGACGGGTGCTTCACCTAGCGGTGCTTCTAGGACATATGCTTTCTTGGCATCTATGAGGATGATCCTCAAGTTCCGGACCCAGTCCGTATAGTTGCTACCATCGTCTTTCAGCTTGGTTTTCTCTAGGAACGCGTTGAAGTTGAGGTTGACATGAGCGTGGTCCATTTGATCTACAAGACATTTTGCCAAAGTTTTAGACTAAGTTCATGATAATTAAGTTCATCTAATGAAATTATTTAATGAACTCCCACTCAGATAGACATCCCTCTAGTCATCTAAGTGATACATGATCCGAGTCAACTAGGCCGTGTCCGGTCATCACGTGAGACGGACTAGTCATCATCGGTGAACATCTCCATGTTGATCGTATCTTCTATACGACTCATGTTCGACCTTTCGGTCTCTTGTGTTCCGAGGCCATGTCTATACATGCTAGGCTCGTCAAGTCAACCTAAGTGTTTTGCATGTGTAAATTTGGCTTACACCCGTTGTATGTGAACGTTAGAATCAAGCACACCCGATCATCACGTGGTGCTTCGAAACAACGAACTTTCGCAATGGCGCACAGTTAGGGGAAACACTTTCTTGAAATTATTATGAGGGATCATCTTATTTACTACCGTCGTTCTAAGCAAATAAGATGCAAAAACATGATAAACACCACATGCAGTCAAATAGTGACATGATATGGCCAATATCATTTTTCTCCTTTGATCTCCATCTTTGGGGCGCCATGATCATCATCGTCACCGGCATGACACCATGATCTCCATCATCGTGTCTCCATGAAGTTGTCTCACCAACTATTACTTCTACTACTATGGCTAACGGTTTAGCAAAGAAGTAAAGTAATTACATGGCGTTATTCAGTGACACGCAGGTCATACAATAAATAAAGACAACTCCTATGGCTCCTGTCGGTTGTCATACTCATCGACATGCAAATCATGATTCCTATTACAAGAACATGATCAATCTCATACATCACATATATCTCATTCATCACATCCTTTTTGGCCATATCACATCACAAGGCATATGCTGCAAAAACAAGTTAGACGTCCTCTAATTGTTGTTGCATGTTTTACGTGGCTGCTATAGGGTTCTAGCAAGAACGTTTCTTACCTACGCCAAAAACCACAACATGATATGCCAATTTCTATTTACCTTCATAAGGACCCTTTTCATCGAATTCGATCCGACTAAGATGGGAGAGACAGACACCCGCTAGCCACCTTATGCAAGTAGTGCATGTCAGTCGGTGGAACCTGTCTCACGTAAGTGTACGTCTAAGGTCGGTCCGGGCCGGTTCATCCCACGATGCGGCCGAAACAAGATAAGACTAGTAGTGGCAAGTAAATTGACAAAATCTACGCCCACAACAAAATTGTCTTCTACTCGTGCATAGAAACTACGCATAGACCTAGGTCATGATGCCACTGTTGGAGATCGTGGCAGAAAATAAAAAATTTCTATGCATCACCAAATCAATCTATGGAGTAACTAGCAAGGAGAGAGAGAGGAGTGCATCTTCACACCCTTAAAGACTGCGAGACGGAAGCGTTACAAGAATGCGGATGAGGGAGTCGTACTCGAAGCGATTCAGATCGCGATGGATTCCGATCTTAGCGCCGAACAACGGCACCTCCATGTTCAACACACGTGCAGCCCGGTGACGTCTCCTACGCCTTGATCCAGCAAGGAGGAGGGAGAGGTTGAGGAAGAGGGACTCCAACAGTAGCACGACGGCGTGGTGGTGATGGAGCGGCAGTACTCCGGCAGGGCTTCGCCAAGCTCTTACGGAGGAGGAGAGGTGTTGGGGAGAGGAGGGGCTGCGCCTTGGATGTGGTGCTGCAGCCCTCCCCTCGCCCCTCTATTTATAGGAGGAGGGGGAAGGGGGCCGGCCCCCTCTAGATGAGATCTAGAGGGGGGCGGCGGCCAAGGGGGGGGGGACTTGCCCCCCAAGCAAGGGGGGCGCCCCCTTTAGGGTTTCCCCCCAACCCTAGGCGCATGGGCCCACGGGGGGTTGGCGCCCAACCCTCTAAGGGCTGGTTCCCTTCCCTCTACAGCCCACGAGGCCCTCCGGGAGAGGTGGCCCCTCCCGGTGGACCCCCGGAACCGTTCCGATGGCCCCGGTACAATACCGGTATGCCTCCGAACTTTTCCGGTGACCGTATGACAACTTCCCATATTTAAATCTTCACATCCGGTCCATTCTGAAACTCTTCGTGATGTCCGGGATCTCATCCGGGACTCCGAACAACATTCGATAATCACATACAAGTCTTCCTAATAACCCTAGCGTCATCGAACCTTAAGTGTGTAGACCCTACGAGTTCGGGAATCACATAGACATGACCGAGACAGCTCTCCGGCCAATAACCAACAGCGGGATCTGGATACCCATGTTGGCTCCCACATGTTCCACGATGATCTCATCGGATGAACCACGATGTCGAGGATTCAAGTAATCCCATATGCAATTCCCTTTGTCAAATGGTACGTTACTTGCTTGAGATTCGATCGTCGGTATCCCAATACCTTGTTCAATCTCGTTTCTGGCAAGTCACTTTACTCGTTACATAATGCATGATCCCGTGACTAATCACTTAGTCACATTGAGCTCATTATGATGATGCATTACCGAATGGGCCTAGAGATACCTCTCCGTCATACGGAGTGACAAATTCCTGTCTCAATTCGTGCCTACCCAACAGACACTTTTGAAGATACCTGTAGTGCACCTTTATAGTCACCCAGTTACGTTATGACGTTTGGCACACCCAAAGCACTCCTACGGTATCCGGGAGTTACACAATCTTATGGTATAAGGAACTGATACTTGACATTAGAAAAGCTTTACCAAACGAATTACACGATCTTGTGCTATGCTTTGGATTGGGTCTTGTCCATCACATCATTCTCCTAATGATGTGATCTCGTTATCAATGACATCCAATGTCCATAGTCAGGAAACCATGACCATCTGTGGATCAACGAGCTAGTCAACGAGAGGCTCACTAGGGACATGTTGTGGTCTATGTATTCACACATGTATCACTGTTTCCGGTTAATACAATTATAGCATGAACAACAGACAATTATCATGAACAAGGAAATGTAATAATAATCATTTTATTATTGCCTCTAGGGCATATTTCGAACATTATTCACTCATCCAAGAGTCCTGCACAGTCACTGAGTAGTCTATATAGTGGAAAGAAGTCATCAAACAAGCCTGGTACACTTGGTGCGCGCAAGCTTGCAGTGAAGGTACACAGTCTGCACTTTAAACATAACTAATCATACAACAACTCTATTTTTGTTCTACTTTTATTCTCCATGCAATGACAAGTCACTAACTTTGCCCAGTTTGTGTTTGAGGGATAAGAAAGCAAAGGGTGGCTCTGTGTTGACATGACACTCCTTTTTATAGATTCCCACTGAACTTTCCAGTTGCCAGATGTATCTATTTTGTTTACTTTTATGAAATTCTATACTAATAACTTTTGCCATTTGTTTTAGCCAAGTGAAAGCATCTATGAGCAGAAACCTGAAGAACCAACTCTTGCCTTCCCATTAGTGGCTGAAAGCATGGGAGCTAGGAGCAAATCTCAAACTTCCTGATTTGAATATGTAGAAGGCACTTCTGCTGGGAGCAGATCTGCGGAGAAACAGGTGTTTGGACATGTTCTGCCCCCAAAGTCTTCAATCTTGTTTGCTGATTTTGGGACAATGTATATCATAACAAATCGACATATGATTCATCCAATATGCAGGTAATTTTCAATTATCCAGTAGCTATGTGATCATGAATCATGGGAAAGCATCAGACATTTGTATTTGCAGAATAGGGAAATTAATAAAGATTACCATTCAGAAAGCATGCATGGTATAGTGAACACTTAGTATACCATTCATATTTTCTTCTCAACATGAATCTGTTTGGAAGCTTATCCGATATGATTGCAATCTGGTAGAATTGTATTACCTCTAAGAATTGAATATTCTTAGTTGGAATACTATGCCAATGTTTAATCACAATGTTGGACAAGACCACCTACTTATTCCCGAGACTTTATGTCTTTGGTGGCTTAAGCACAATATGCCAAGTATATGATCTGCTTCTGAGGCATGTAATGTTACTGGCATTTCAAGAGGTCTTGCAATTACAACGCTCTTCGAAAAGCATTTACATGTAAGTGATCAACTCGTGAGCTTCGTTAAATATTTTAGATATCTCGCTTGAGAAAACTTGTGAATGCTTATCAGTAGCTGATTTCCTTAGTATTTTTATAATGGGTTTAGGTTGGGACGGGTTATTGAGGCTGCATTGATGAAATAGGTTGACAAAGAAGGATCTGACAAAAACCTTTGTTCATGAGCTATTATCTAACCAAAAACTCAAAAATAGAAGCAAGTCTGTCATTTTTTCTATCCACATGAGGCTACTGTTTTTTGTTCTTATTGTCACTAATCAATAAAACATTGTGTATTCATTGCATATGGTGGATGGCCTTCTAGATCTGAGAGTTCATAGGTAGTTATACAATAGCAGAGCCATGGTCTAAAAATAGATTCTAGCCGTTCCATGGTTTGGAGTTGGGTCCTAACAAAATGTTCGAGCGCATGAAATCACTTTTTTTCAAAAAATCAATTGTTTTTCTCTCTCATAGATTCCACTCGTAACATATCACAGGTATCTCCAGTCTAAGAAAAGAAGAAGATTGAACTTGCATAATTTATTTAAATTACTAAATAACTTACTAGATGATGTATATTTCCTTTTGAGCATTCCAGAAACTAAATAGCATAAGGTAAGGGAAATACAGGAAACCTGGACATCTGTAGTAAGACCAGAAGAAAACATTTAAAATGGCCAATGATAGGCAGAAAAATGATTCACGTGGTTAGCTACTGTTTGCACGAGGAAGAACAGAGGAATGGAACCAAAGAGAGATGAGTTAGCATCCACCTTTGCTAGATTTTATCAACTAAACTAATGTACAAAAACACATACTTTACCTTGATGCATATAGTTATTTAATTTAATAACTTAAGTTCCTCATGGAGCATACTGTATTGGACTGCTTTTGGCTTTACATGTGCTCACATACCATAATTTGGCTCAGATATGAATCCTATGCGTGTGTATCAATCATTTGTTGTTTTTAATGCACAAAGGTAAATCTGAACCTGCTCAGATCCCGGGGATAATTTCTCTGGTGGACTATCGTTGGCAAGGTTGGCATGGGAGTAGGCCCTTACCGTGGGTTCAGATGGCCGGAGAATCGTGGCCAGTGTTGCACATGTTAGACATGCTTGTGGAGCATGGCTCGCCATGAGGTGAGGTCTTTCTAACCTAGCCGTATACAATTTCTTCAAAGAGAATTAAGATTGATATCAAAGTTGAGATTGGCAATGTATTTAAATTAGTGCTTAAATTGCTCCAAAGCTACTGAATTTTCCATTTTTAGAATTTTTCTGTAGATACTGATTGTTCTAAATTTAACTCGCTTCTTAAATCTGTAGAAATGAGAGGCTCAAGGAAGCAACAAGTAGGATGATGGAGTTAACGGGGAGAAGCATGGATCACAGCAAACACAAACAACAATATGTTTGCTCCCCATGCTTTGTTGTGATGTATAGCTACGGAAGTTTAGAAGCTTCATGCTAGCCATGGTAACCTTGCCTCTTCCTTTCTTCAACATTGCTCTGCTTCATTTGTTGGATTGGAGACCGACGGGAGAAATTGACGTACTTTTGATGCAAGCATACTATTGGAAATGAATGAATAGCAGAGTCACTATGTTGGTCAATAGATAAAGAGGAATTTGTTTCATAACCGGAAACTACTTTACCAGGAAAAGAGATTTCTGTTATATTTCATCAATTTTACTCATGCACGTTATAATAGAGAATAAAATATGGGGTTCCCAGGCCAGTCTTAGTCATTTGTTTCCACGTAGTTGTTGCAGCATTATGGATGGCCTTGCAAATGTTATTCTTTCTTATTTCAAACAAATATATAGGGAATGGTCTAAATCCTATGGAGAAGAGCATTTAGAGCTTCCCTGGTGATCTACATTCCTAGGTTAGAATACTTCCACTTCTCTATATATTATGGCGATCTGCATTACTTCTAGCCATCTAGCATCTTTTTTATTTCATCACAGCGAGACAAATCAGCTGTACAAGGATAATACCCGGTGTTTGGGATCCAAGATAGTTCTATCTGGACAGAGGGGATGAATATGCCTTATTTCAAGTAGCTTCCAGTTTTCTCATGCAAGAGCTAATGTTAGAGATTGTTGTATTTTTATTAGATTATTAGTATTTTTAGTCATTACATTTCAATAGGGGCTGAAGTGAAGCAAAGAAACTCCTATCCTTTTAATTCATGTAAAGTACATGTCGGTGAGGAGAGGGGACTCTTGTACTGTGAGAAATTATTGACGTTTGCTAATGAAAAAAATAGTATTCAATAAGGAATATTGTAGCATATAATAACTTGAAAAAGAAAGTTTAATTATTGCTGTCATATGAAATTCTTTTGGTCATACCTACATATTTACAAACCTTTTATTTTTATTACTACACTATTCTTTGTTATCTCTACTCCTAATGTCTCAGTTGGTAGTCTCCGTCGGTTAATTTTCATCTCACCTATCATGGTTCTTTTTCGTCCTCCATCCCACCTCACGGTTCAAGAAAAACCAAGCAAAACCAACTGAGCCCCGTCTCACGAAAAAAGTCAGAGGAACGAGGCCCCCTCGACTCCTCTCTCGATCTGTTTGACTGAACGCCGCCGCCGCCGATCCCATCTTCCGCTGGCACGGGCATCGAGTTCCCCAGGGAATGGCGCGGCGATCGGTACGTGCGGCTCGCGGTCTCAGCGCGCCGGAGCAGTCGTCACCGCCAGCCACCGCGCCCACGGCGACCTCTTCCCACCATCTGCTACGGCGAGCGCCGGCGTCAAGGCCCCCCTCCTACCGGCACGACCCGCGGGCTCGAGCTCTCCAGTGCACAACGCGGCGATGGACCTGCCTTCTACGCCGCACCTGCGTCGACCCGCCGTGGTCCCCCGCGCCTGCTCCAAGGTACCTATGCTCCCCACCACTGTGCCTTCCGCCGCGGCCTGGAGTTCGCCCCTGCATCATCGCCTGGATCGACCCGCGGTGGCCTGCAGCGCCCACGGCAAGGTCCGCCTCTTCCCTGCACGCGCTGTGGGTTTGCTTCCGCCCAGATGTTCCTCCGAGCTGTCTAGGTAAGAACTAAGAACAACATGCTTGGAGTACTATCGTCTTGGTTGTTGCTTTGTCTCGGTGATCCAACTAGCCTGACATTGCTGTTACTTGTTTGGGCAGGGCGAGGTAGTTGATGGAAAGGCAAATCAGATGGTATGATCCAGTTTGTTAATCACAATTACTTTATAGTACACATTGTCAATTTTGCATTATGTCAGACGAAATTTGTGGTAAGATGTATTTGCTGCTCTGTTGATATTATCTGTGCTGGGCCAAATGAATATAACAGGCATCAACACTCACCCACCTGAGCATTTTGTTAGACGAAATTAGTGATAACATGCATTTGCTGCTACGTTTTGTACGGTCTGTAATAGGCCAGATTCACACAATGCTGCCAACACTAATAGTAGTTTCCCTTAAGGATTTCGTTAACTTTTCTGAAATAGTACTATTTTTGGAAATGAAGAACTCTATTATCCTAAACACAGGTTTTGTTAGTTGGTGCCAGTATCTTATTGTGACCTTCTTTTAGCTTGACATATAAATCATGTGCATGTTGGATTGACATTCTGCACTACCAGACTAACTGCTTACGCCGACGGCCCCAGCCCCCGTCGGTATATATATACCGACGGCCTAGGACAGGTCGTAGGCATAGAAAAGCCGCCGGCATACGTCTACCTGTGCCGACGGGGCCGTCGGCATAGACGAGGCCGTCAGGACAGCTAGATATACGCCTACGGGGGCAGTCGGCATAGCACGGGCCCACATAGCCGGTCAGCGCTGACCGTTTGACGGCGTTGAAACTATGCCGACGGGAGGAAACGGCGGCCGTCGGCATATCTATGGTAGAGATATGCCTACGGTATAGCCGTCGGCATAGTCCTGGCCGATGCCCCTCTGCCATGCCATCGATCTGTGTGCGATGCCACGTCATCGATCCGTGGGACTGCACCTCCGTGTGCAAAGCTATGCCGACAGCCTTGCCGTCGGCATATGTTTATTTTATTTTTATTTTTTATTTTACTTTATACTATCTATGGCCGTCGGCATAGCCGTGGGACTGCACCTCCGTGTGCGTATCTATGCCGACGGCCTTGCCGTCGACATATATTTAATTTATTTATATTTTTTTATTTTTACTTTATATTATTTTTGTTTTTCCACAATATAATTATGTCTTATCTAAAAAATCATACCCCTATGGTATATCGATTGCCCCCCGTTACGAACGTCGTTGTCGCCGTGTCACGGGAGGGGGGGTGGGGGGAACGGTCGACACGGAGGGAATCTGGTTAGTGGGAGGATTCGGGGTGTAGCTATGTCACCGAAACATCGCACGGGTTCTGATGCATATGTGAAATTGTTCAGGCATGCGTAGACGCCCTTCTTGGGGCTCCGCGGTGTGCCCCCCCCCCCC
>NC_057798.1:90072394-90072643 GCF_018294505.1 Triticum aestivum
CCTCCACGCAAAACAGTGTCGCCGTCACTTGGAGGGGGCCAAACTCCGGAGACGCGTGCCGCCTCTTCGGACATGCCACCACACCACCCCGCATGTATGAGGTCCCGGTGTGACGCTCCGGTGGCATTGCTACCCCCCAGGGCCCCCGTCCCACATAACCCTGTAGCGTTTGACCACGGGATCTAGCCCTTTGACTTTGCACGGATGGGCTTTGACCAGTGGACCTCTCCACCCGGTTGTGTTAGGTCA
>NC_057798.1:90073545-90076207 GCF_018294505.1 Triticum aestivum
AGCGTTTGACCACGGGATCTAGCCCTTTAACTTTGCACGGACGGGCTTTGACCAGTGGACCTCTCCACCCAGTTGTGTTAGGTCAGCCCATAGGAACACTTTGAAGAAACATCCGGGCCAGACCCACAACTAGATCCCCTCCGTGTAGACCCGACGTGTCCGTTTCCCCCCTCCAGGTAGGCCTGGGCATTTGGTTCCCACGAACCGATCGGTTCGGTGCTTCGGGTTTCCACAAATATTGGTTTTTAGATTTTGCTGACCGATCAGTTTCCTAAATAAGCACTAACCGACAAAACAGTGCACGTACACTTCGGTTCGGGTCTCGGTCAAGACCGAACAACACCGATGTTCTGCAAGACCAAATCCGATCTCAAAAACAAAACAGAATCACAGTCTTGAGAGTAAGTGACAAAAGGAAACCAAGCATGCAACAGAGATTCAGACATCCAGGCCATATGACATTGATCAAGATCAATTATAGCAAAAATACACGCTAATTATAAGCTGTAATTCATCCATCACCTCATCCCTCTCCACCCTCGCTGTTGAAAATTGGAGCCCCAGATCCATGCGCCTACCCACTCCCTTCTTTATTCCATCACATACCAAGATTGCCAACTCGGATCTGTGCATCGGGCTTGAGCATAAGAGACGATCGCTGCCTGGCCGGTCATCTTCCATCTCCACGAGCAGGAGCACTGCCGTCGGATGGATATGAGGGTAAGTGGACCGCGCCGCCGGCCATGGGGATCGGTAGAAGTAGAAGACATGGGGTGGCAAGATTGCGAGGTGAGGAGTGTGTTGTAGGCGAGGGGCACCTTCTGCTTGGCATGGATGCGGAGGCCGAGCTGCTGGCCGGAGGTGGAGTCGGCGCCACGCAGCCGCAGGGCAGGGAGGTCTCCATCACCACCGGCGGCAGCGGCAGCAGGTGAGTGAGTGAGGGAGAGAGATGGATATGGTTAGTTGTTGCGGCGGTCAAGAGAGTAGCGGGCGGCGGCTAGGGATGCGGTGGAGGTGCCGATGCGGATCGGGAGAAGGATTTATCGCTCTCGAGGCCGAGTAGTTGGGTTGTGGGCTGCGGGCTATGGGCCTGTGACTAGGTAGGTTCCTCTCGAGTCCATCAATTTCTTCGGTACTTCGGTGTATTCGGTTACTCGATACGTACACCTGAATTGACCAAAGAGAGTTTGGTTTTTCAGATTAGCTGACCGAATTTATGACTGAAGAATTCGGTTTCGGTGACTTCGGGTTCGGTCACGGTTAGTTCGGTTCAGTACTTCATTCATCATTTTATATGCCCACCCCACCTCCAGGTGCCGGCGGCGGCGCCTTCCCGTGAGGAGGGCACACCCCGGAGATGCGTGCCGCCTCTTCGGACATGCCACCACACCACCCCGCATGTATGAGGGCCCGATGCGATGCTCCGATGGCATTGCTCCCCCCAGGGCCCCCGTCCCACCTAATCCTGTAGCGTTTGACCATGGGATCTAGCCCTTTGACTTTGCACGGACGGGCTTTGACCAGTGGACCTCTCCACCCGGTTGTTTTAGGTCAGCCCATAGGGACACTTTGGAGTAACATCTGGGCCAGACCCACAGCAAGATCCCCTCCGTGTAGACCCGATGCGTCCGTTTCCCCCCTCCAGGTGCCGGCGGCGGCTGCCGCCATGTTCCGGAGGGGAGGAAACGTCCATGTCGGGCCGACACGGAGGGTATCTTTGGGTGGGTTGGGCCGGGATGGTGTTGGGGGGTGCAGCTATGGGCTGGGCTACGACAACCAGGTGAAAAGGTCCACCGGTCAGACCCAGTCCGGCGAAAGTCAAAGAGCTAGATCCGGCGGTCATCTGTGTCAGGGTTAGACGGGACGGGGTACCGAAGGGGGGTAGCAATGCCGCCAGGAGTTGTGGTGGGCCCTCCTACGCTTGTGGAAGCATGGTGGCACGCTCAGGCACCAGACACGCGGCTCCGGGGCGTGCCCCCCTCACGGGTGTCGCTGCCGCCATGTCTCGGAGGGGGAAAACGGCCACCACAGCGTACACACGACAAACTGAAAAATTGTAATAATTGAATTTATAAAAAACACTGGCATCCATCATGGAAAATGGACTATCATGGAGAAACCATCAGACCCGGGCACCAGGCCGGTAACTGAATGTTTCACCGTAATTGTCTATTTTCTTAACAGAAGTGTAATGAATACCGGAGCTCACGTCGTATGGATTAGCCAACTATTTAAATATGTCATGTTGCTTGTCTTTGGGCGAGGTGGGACTATTTTTTACAGTGTGCTGAGAGTCACACATATGCCATAATTAAAAAAATGTAAAGTATATATGCCGATGGCTTAGCCGTCGGCATAGCAGCGCACACGGCCGCGGATCGATCTTGTGGCAAAGGGCCAGGCCTATGCCGACGGCCAGGCCATCGGCATAGGTTTGACCTTATCTGCTGCGGTTCGCCCCCCACAACCCATTCCCCATCTCCCCCTTCCTCCCAACCCACACCCGCGCCACTACCCACCACCTCCAATGCCCGCCCTTAGCATGCCACTGCCGGCCTCGAGCCCGCCGCTGCCCGCGCCACACCAAGCCCGCGCCACCCCGCCTCAAGCCCGTCGCCGCCCGCGCCTCCCCGCCACGACCCTGTGCCACCCCGCCGCGATC
>NC_057798.1:90076523-90082440 GCF_018294505.1 Triticum aestivum
GCGCCTCCCCCGTCTCCCCAACCCACCCGCGGTGCGCCACCGTCCTCCCCGCCCCGCGCCGCACCGCCGTCCTCCCCGCCCCGCGCCGCCCTGTCCGTGCCCGCCTCCTTCTGTCCCGCAAGGGCTGCCTCGACGCCGGCCACGGGTCCGGCGCCCCCTTCCCGCCCGGCTGGAGCAGCCGACCCTTCTTCTTCTGCTGCTCATCACCGGCCCCCAACCGCCGGAGCCCCCTCCTCCGACCCGACCAGCCGGCCCACTATGTGAGCTATTTTTTCTTTCTTTTTTAGTGGTTTGCTACTGTTTTTAGGTGGATGAATGCATAGATAGATGGAATGTATGTCATATTTGTTAGATGTAGTTAGTTAGCCAAATATTGATCAATGGATGTTATTAGAAATATGAGTTTTTTTTAGTTTGAAGTGTTAATGTTGTTTTGTGATGTGATTATATACTTTTTACACGGTGGTATTTTGATCATGATGGTGTTGCTACAAAACAATGATGAAATACTTTTGGACACTTATATAATGGTCTTGCTAAAAATTAGTTATTTGACAAAAATGTGATGTTCATAACTTGTTCATACGGATTTTTTTAGATGATGATGACGATGATTGTTAGATGAGGAGAGATAATGATGATTTTTTATGCTTCGATGATTTTGAGATGATGATGATGATAGATGATATATGATAGATGATTGTTAGATGATGATGTTGATGATAGATGTTTATGTTTTTTATGCTTCGATAATTTTTAGATGATGATGATGATGATAGATGACGATTTTTTATGATTCGATGATTGTTAGATGATGATGATATTGTGATGTTCTATGAGTTGTGATGTTCTAAATTTTTTGTCACGATGGAATTTGCAGGCTTTGTGGTGTCGCATTTCATCGAAGTGACCGTTGTCCAACGCGTTGGTCCCCCTAAGCAACCCTATGCTGTTCGACTACTTCCTCTACAGCCGAGGGTGTGCTACAAGTCCATCTCCTCCATTTTTTCATATCACTAGATTTCATTCTCAAGTCAACTGGCATAACCTAGGCGTCTCCCGTCCGAAAGGGTTGCATCGATAAATATGCATTCAATTGCATATTTATCACCGCAGCTCTTTTGGATTGTCCAGCATTTCCATGGACAGCCGGAGGATGTGTAGATTGGGTATGTTCTCCATGTTCTACCCCGTTTTGAGACAGGATTTTGGCGGTGCCTCCCCATTGTTCTCCAGAGCACATTCTCTCGGCTATTTGCCGAGACGTGTATCTGGAGAACAGCGGGGAGGTGCTGCCGAAATTTTGTCTCAAAACGGGGTAGAATAGAGAACGTACTCAATCTACACATCCTCGGGTGGGATTAGGACCCATCTTTACCTATTAGAGATGTAGGTGGATTCAACGCGGTAGAAACTGAAAATTTGATGTGATTAATTTAAGTGAATCCTTAATTATGTTGTGTGGCTTGCAAAAAAGCAGAGGATGGCAGATAATCAGTGGATGTACAGTGGTTTTATCCGTCGGAATCGAGTAACATTAGAGTGGATTGCGAAAACCGATGTGTGTTTGAGGGAGATATTCCGTCGTCCAATGAGAATTATCCCACCATGCCCCTGTGCGAGATGTACCAGACGTCACCGTAGAAATCATACGGACATGAGTGAGCACCTTCGCACGCACGGATATATGCCAAACTTTGACATGCCGCCGATAAACATAGCTGAGTAGGACTGTGGTAGAGAGGAGGTGATGCGACAACGCATCGATGGATATGAGGAGACGGTGTTAGGGACATGCTAGATGATGTCATTGTTGCAGAAACGGCAAATGCGACACCTTCAGAGAATGAACCGGAGGAGCCGGAGGCAACCGCAAAGGCCTTCTTGGAGGTCTTGGCCTCGTGAAGAAACCTCTTTATGCGGGTGCGAAAATATCTCAGCTGGATGCCATCTCGCAACTGATTGCAGTTAAGCCTGAGTACGGCTGTAGCCAGAAATGCTTCGAAGCATTCCTGGGAGTATGGGCTAACAGTCTGAGGGTCATGAACTGCCGAAAAGCATGTACAATACAAAGAAAATCATGAAGGCACTCTCTATGGATTATGAGAAAATAGACGTTTGCCCGAAGAATTGCCTTTTGTTTAGGCACGATTATGCGGATGACAAGTACTGTAGGTAGTGCAGTTCGTCTCGGTACATTGAGGTGGTCGGTGAGGATGGTGAGAAAAAGCAGCTAACCATCCCCGTTAAGGTTCTTCGGTATCTTGATTTTATAAAAAGACTGCAGCGCCTTTTCATCACGAAGGAGTCTGCCAAAATGATGAAGTGGCACAAGGAAGGTATAAGGTACAATCCAAAAAAAATCGTACATCCATCGGAGGGGAAGCATGGAAGTAATTCGATGGAGAATACCCCGAGGAAGCAGCCGAGGCTGGGAATGTCAGAATAGCCATATCAGGTGATGGGTTGAATCCATATGGTATGTCGTCCAATCCATAGAACTACTGGCCCGTGTTTGTAATTCCGCTCAATCTTCCTCCCGGTGCCCTAATGCAACGCAAGACCATGTTCTTGTCGCTCATCATTCCGGGGCCTGATTACCCAGGGAAGCAATTGGGTGTGTTTATGCAGCCGCTGGTGGATGCTTTGCACCATTCTTGGTACTCTGCGAGGTTGACATACGACCGGGATCTGCAGAGAAATTTCTTGATGAAAGTTTGTTTGCACTATTGCATGCATGACTTTCCCGGCTATGCTCTATTTTGCGGATGGTGTACAAGTGGGAAGATGCCATGCCTAGTGTGTATGCAGGCTCTGCGAATGAGTTGCCTGAGTAAGGGTGGCAAGTATGTAGCCTTTGACCTGCATCGGCAGTTCCTCCCTCCAGACCATCCAGACAGATCGTGCTGCGCGAATGCAAGAAGAAGGCCTACCAGATGCAGTACGAGGTGCGCTATGTGGCCATCTCGACATATCGTCACGATGCTCTTGGTGTGAAGATGACCAAGGAAGAAGCGCGGAGGATGGGCATTACCTTGGAGAGGCACGAGTACTTGGCGGTAAGTATAAAAGATTTTTCATTATGCTTTCATTACCTTGTGGTACATTTTCACCGTTTCGTGTTGACATGCCATTATGCTTTTATTATGTAGGTGTGTCCAAATTGGTGTTATGGAAAAGACGAGTCCTGGGCGGCATTGGTGGATCTTTGGTGTGATGAGGCTAGAGCCTGGGCGGCTACGAGAATCAAAAACAAGGCTAACCGAGGGAAGGAGGGAGTACATGCTCAGGGAAACTGAAACCACTTTCTCCACAAGACACTTAATGTATGACTAACCCCATTAAACATTCTTCTTATTCTATTTACCATCACTTTCTTATGTATGACTAACCTCTGTTCGGTGGTGCAGGAGGAGAAACTGAAGCAGCCGCTCTCACACAAGGAGGCGTGGGACATCGCCCATACGCAGAAGGACTCCAAGCCTGGCGAGCCCAAGTACTATGGCAAGAAGACCGCACAGAGGAACAAGGCCTACTCTGAGGGGTATCTGAAGTTACATCCTGACACACCTGTCCCCATTGCGGCGGATCTGGACGATAGGGTGGTGGTGGGAATGGGGCTCAAGGAGCACGGTCGGGAGGCGGTTTTCGATGATGTGATCACTCCTACTATCTCCTACACACAGCTCCGTCGGATCGACCCGAGCCTGAGCCAGCGCACGAGCACACCAATGACCAGGGCACCATCACAATCCCTCTTTCAGGAGCGACAATCTGTAAGTATTTTCCCTCTTATCTTCTTTGCTCACTTTATTTTCCGTATTTAGTAGTTTTATGAGTTCCATCATGTCATACCGTAGGCCTACCCGGAGTACACACGCCAGGAGACCATGGCGTGGCACGAGAGCCTTTATGCATACCATCAGCAGAGGGATCACCAGATGGAGCACGCTTTTTAGGAAATGGCGGCTGGCAGGTGTCCTCAATGGCCAGCAGCAGACGGTCCTCCAGCACAACCAACGCTGCAAACCTTTGAGGAGTTTGTGGCACAGAACGCTGGCCCCTCGCCAGTTAGTTCATCCCCAATCTATTCACCCAAAGCATGTCATGCCTTTCAACACAGCCATATATCCCGTTAATATGTCTTTTCAACATCCAGGGAACCGGATCAATCATTGGCGGTGGTCCTCGCAGCACTCCTGAGTCACGGAGCCCGACCACTCCGATCCACGAAGGCGGAGGTGGAGGCGGTCTTGGCCGTAGCGCTGCCGCTAGCAGTGACGGCCTGGGCTTCGGCCGTCTTGGCGGTGACGACCTCCGCGGTGCTCGACGTCCTGGCACTTAAACCTTTGGGTCACACTATGGCAGTCTGGGTGGTGATGATACTTATATGTTTGTGATGTTTCTTATTGTTGTTTGTGAGATTCTTATATGCTTGGTTGTGATGGTACTTATATATTTATGCTTCGCGACGCTTATGATGTGTGATGATGAATTTGTTGTGTGATGCTGCTAGGCCAGCTGTTATGTGATGCATATATTTGTTGTGTGATGCTGTATACACTAGTAGAAAAAGGGTCAAATGTGAAGCACAATAGTGCCGGTTGAAATTTCAGCCGGCACTAATGTGTACACTAGTGCCGGTTCGTGGCGGCGATCAATAGCACCGGTTTGTGGCGAACCTTTAGTACCGGTTCATGCCACGAACCGGTACTAAAGAGGCTGTGTCAGCCTGCGGTCAGGCTGTGGCCCCACCATCACCATTTAGTGCCGGTTCGTACCACGAACTGGTACTAATGAGGTTATGGCAAGATGCTTTTTAGTCCCACCTCGCGAAGTGAGAGGGACTAAGAGCGGTTTATAAGCCCTGAATGCAGAGACGATGAAGAAGAGGCTCAATGCTCATGTTGCTTAGCTTGAAGCCTTCAGGAATACGGTAGACTGCATGGAGCTATGCACAGTGCAGTTTACACTATTCCGAAAGGCTTGAAGCAAATTAACGAGCATTGCACCTCTTTTTTATTTTTAATAACTTATTACAAATCCGGACTTCTTCTGTTATGGCAAAAACTAATTGCACGTCGACATTTCTTTTTTTTAAGTTATAACTCCAGACTTTGACCATCAAGTTTTGCAGAAAAGAAAACATAGCAGAAAAGAAGAAAAACTATAGCTGAAAAGAAAAAAAATAAAAAACCTACTCAGAAATAAATAGAAGAAAATAAATATAGTAGAAGAAAAAACTACTCAGAAATAAATAGAAGAAAAAATAAAGTAGAAAAGAAAAAAAATTATATTTGCTATTTTTCAATCGTTTACAAAATGACCATGAAATTGAAAATCACTACAAAATGAACTCTGAAAATGTCTAATTTTGGCAAACTAGATGAAAAACTACTCACAAATAAATAGAAGAAAATAAATATAACAGAAAAGAAAAAACTATACAAAAAACTACGCAGAAATAAGAAGAAGAAGAAGAAGAAGAAGAAGAAGAATAAGAAGAGGAAGAAGAAGAAGAAGAGGAAGAAGAAGGAGAAGAGGAAGAAGAAGAAGAAGAAGAAGAAGAAGAAGAGGAAGAAGAAGAAGAGGAACAAGAAGGAGTAGAAGAGGAAGAAGAATGTTGGGGCGCTGCCCTGTGGGCCTGCCAGACCTTGGGTGTGCAAATACATGCCCAGTAGGGCCAGCAGGCTCACAGGGCAGCGCACCCTAGTTAGGCCCAGAAGCCTGCTAAATAGAGGAGTTCGAAAGGGCAGCAACGGCTGGGTTTATAAACCAGTGCGACATTTCTTTTTTTAAGTTATAACTCCAGACTTTGACCATCAAGTTTTGCAGAAAAGAAAAAATAGCAGAAAAGAAGAAAAACTATAGCTGAAAACAAAAAATAGCAGAAAAGGCACTGCCATTAGTACCGGTT
>NC_057798.1:90083414-90084980 GCF_018294505.1 Triticum aestivum
TGAATTAATATAACTAGTTTATTTTTAGTAAATGCTTAGTTGAATTAATAGAAGTAGTTGAATTAATTGAATTAGTAAGTGTTTAATGTTTCGCCTAATATGAACATAGGAAATGTCGTCTGACGACGGAAAAAATTTCATTATGTGCGAATACTGTGAAGACCAGCGCGGCCAATGCGACAGAAATTTCCTTGTTGATGGTAGGCGATTCAGCATCAAGCTGGATGAGACTTTCGAATTCGATACAGTAAGTCACAACGACAAGTTTGTTTTCGTAATTAAGCATGACTTATATATGCTTCATTTGCCTGACTTATAATTTTTAATTTTCACTATTCTACTAGCGCATCCCCTGCCATGCAAGAATTTTTTTCTTGGATAAGATAGGTTTGAAAGATATGAAACTATGAAGGTAAAGAGAGATTACCTAAAAACTGAGCATGATGGTTATACTTTCAACGTCAAAGTATACAATGCACACACGTACACCTATTTTGAATGCAAAACTTGGCAAGCACTATGCAAGGCTTATGCATTTGAGCCTGGTATGGTTATCACCTTTGATATTCGTCCGGAAGATGATATTAAAGGTAATAGAGACATATGGGTCGATGTGCAGACGCCTCCAGTTCTACCATTATGTGAGTTCTTCTTAACTATATTTTTGTCTTTGATATTGCTTATTCAAAAATAACTGACAACTAATTTCTATTGACAGCTTATCTCCATTCAACCAAACATGTCCGGCGCTTGGTAGACAGGACCTACTACTGTCCCGGCGCTGAACTAAACTGCGAGGAGATAAGTCATTATGTTTCATGGCTTGAGGATCTTCATACTGTGAAGACAAATTTTTTTCCTGCACTTAGAAATGTTAATACTCAAAACGTGCGACCAATAGTGATGGTATTGAACTATGGTCACATCTATTTAGGAATGATGGTAAGATATTTACTATTTGTCCTCAGTGCATATTTTGCATACATATTTTTTTTGCTAAACTTTTCATTGCTAAGTATATTAATTAAGTACTATACGATGTTCTTCAACAGGGACTCCCGATGACAGTTGTTCCTCAGGGGATCGAGACTAAAGGTCAGATGTCAATTGTTAGCTTACGGCCAAGATATCCTGCATTGCACATGAATGCATTCAAGATTTCTAGAAGCGATGAATGCTTAATAGTGAAAGATTGGAGGAAAAATTGTTAATGATCGCAGAGAAGTACTAGGGGGCAGTAATGAGAAGCGCAGCCCACGATTAGAAGACAGGTTCATCGGCATGCTCCAGTATGATCAATCAGGAGAGCTATACATGTTCTATGCTATTTTACCAGAGAGAGAGAGTAGCTAGCAGGAGTGATTTAGCTAGTTCTTCATGCTGCTCTTAATTAGTACTTGTCCTTTCATGTCCGTGTTCTTCGTTCTGAACATAAGTGATGTGCTTTTGTGGTGTTATATATGAACGCTTATAATATCATGACAATCATGTTGAAGTCGATGATTGGTTCTACTAGAAATTCTATTTATATAACTATTTATATAATATCATGACAACTAGTTCTTC
>NC_057798.1:90085600-90089579 GCF_018294505.1 Triticum aestivum
CGACGGCTAGGCCGTCGGCATAGAGCTGGCATGAGCTCCCACTGGCTGACGCGTGGCAGGGCTGTGCCGACAGCCTAGCCGTCAGCTTAGTTTGCATCTATGCCGACCTGCCCCAGGGGTGACGCCTGCTCGCCACGTGGCACGTCTATGCCGACGGCTAGGCCGTCGGCATAGACCTGCCACGTGGCGAGCAGGCGTTGGTCAGAACTTGATGATGGCCGTCGTTAGGCGATAACGTTGCCGACGGTCAGGGCCGTCGGCATAGATGTACGGACACCGTCAGGATAGGGCCTATGCCGACGGCCTTCCTGGCTACGCCGACGAATATGTTGCCGACGGCCCTATGCCGATGGGGGCTGTCGGCATAGGCCTGTCCCGATGGCCAGTCAGGGCTATGCCGTGCGATTCCGGTAGTGATGTATCATTTTTGTGTAACAAAACTGGCTAAGGGATGATGAGATGTCACATATGTACCTCTTACTGTACAATGGTGTACTTACTGTCCCCTTCATTTTCTAATGTACATGGTGTGTGACCAAAGAATAATTTCAGTCACATTAGTTTGCCTCGATCCAGATAATATGTTAATCCAGTTGTATTAGTCACACAGGTTTACATAGCCTTGGCTTAGTTGGTGATTGTGATTCTACAACCATTGTAGCCTCTATACAACTTAGTTGGTAGTCTCCGTCGGTTAATTTTCGTCCCACCTATCATGGTTTTTTTTTCATCCTCCCTCCCACCTCACGGTTCCAAAAAACCCCAACCAAAACCAACTGAGCCCCGTCCCATGAAACGAAATCAGAGGAACGAGGCCCCCTCGAGTCCTCTCTCGATCTGTTTCCGAGGGACTGAACGCCGCCGCCGCCGATCCCATCTTCCCCGGCGACATGCCTTGCCGGCGCCCCCTCTCCCCCATCCACGCCAGCGACCCCCTCTACCCTGCCCTCTCCATCAACCCGTCTCTCCAGTAGCTCGGGTGAAATCCTAGCCCACCTGATGCCACGACTACCTAGCAGGCAGGCGCGAGGAGCCCTGCCCAGCCATTGTGACACCGCCGGCGGCCTCCTCCTCCCCCTCACCTTCTCTCCCTCTCCCAAGGGAGGGAATGGATGGAAGGGATCTGGCGGTAAGGGGAGGCAGCGCCCAGATCCGCAGCCGCACCGGCGGGCCGCCATCCCTCGAGGTTGTCCATGGAGGTCCGAACGTGATACAGGCTTTAGGTACGCCATACGGACTTACCTATCTATGTATCTTAATTATGAGAGCATCAAGGTATGAACGTGATACACTACCACCTATTTTTACTCGTATGGACCAAATCATCAATGTTAAAATTCTGATGTCCACCTAAAGTAACTGTATGTAGCAGTCATACAGTAGCTCAGTAAATAGATGCCTATGAATGCAAGCTTCTAAATTTCAATTGGTATGAGCAGGTGCTTGTGCAGCCAATAATGGTTATTCGCTCAGAATTGTCGATTGCGGCTGACCACTTCTCAGATTTCTATTAACCCGATGACCAGAACAAGCAGGTTCATGTGCAAGTATATAGTTTCTATTGGAAGAGTTAGCTTCAGATCGACAACGTACGATCTATGCAAAATCCATCATCTCATGCTTGCATAACAAGACCGATGATAATTTGTCTACTACTCTACTTACTGTACTTACTGCAGTTTACAAATTCTTTTATGACTTCAGTTCCCACGCTGCTGCGCGTGCAGGTCTCTGCTTGCTCAGTCCTCTTGCCGCGACAGCATCACCAAGTCACTCAGAGCCCACCACCGCCACAAACACCCCATGCCATCACGCGTGATGGTCGCAGCATCAGAACTTTTCACGGTAAATCATTAAAATTTCAAAACCCATTCAATTCATGTTCAAGTCAAGAACTAATAACTGTAGACGACCTTCACGTCGAAAATGCTATCTAAATAAGCACGATACAAATTATTTTGGCCTGGTATACTGCTTCAACATTTTTGAAATTATTTGAAAAGTATAAGATATTCATTGTTATTTCTCCAGTAAGATATCCCCCTTTGTTAATACTGCCCTATTCCTTTTCCTTTTTTGAGGAAAGTGGAAGGAGTGATGAAGAACTAAAACATAGTTACGGTGGGCGTTTTTTATAGGAACAAAACTGCAGATTTGACATTAACATAATTTTAGTATTAATTCAGGTGTCCCTGGTTGTGTTAGCATCAGATATTTTTGACCCAATTGTCCATGGTTACACTCATCTTCAAACGGCACAATTTTGTTTTGCTGCACATCTTCTCTTACCATATGATGAACATGTATTCTATGTTTCATCCCTCTCTTATTTCACACTGCATTATTCTAAAAAAATGCACCACTAGATCCTCGCCACATGACCACAGAAGAACCGATGGAAAAAATATTATGCAATACTCCAGCAATCTGTAAAATATATGCTGCAATTGTGATTGCACAATACTCTTTGTTGGTTTCCTATTCGATTTCTGGCCGGAGTGGCGGAGTCGTCGTCGTCACACTTTTAATATATTGCTGCTCAATGATGCACTGATTTGGACGTCCTCGTAGACTTACTGTGCATCTCCCATGCCTTCGCCCGCATCTCGAATGCCCTGCCCGACGGGGTCTCTCAATTATGAAATGGATTGAAGGCCAGGCCGGAGGAAGTTCTCTCTGGATATACACACCAACTTCGTGCCAGAAATTAAACAGCTACCTAGCGTACATATGCAAGTATTCCCTCCATCTGAAATGTGAGACTTTTTTTTATACTATAGTATCAAAAAATGTCTTACATTTCGGAACGGGGGAGTATATACCAGTCCCTATCGTCTACGCATTCGATCGATCCATGCATATCAACGAGCCTACGTGTCTACCACTGAAGGTTGAAGGTGGCTCTCAAGTTCCGGTACCTACGAATTAACTTGATGTACACACATGTACTACAAAGTCGATCCAGCACTGCTCGGCGCCAAGCAGCGGCACGTACGTGCTATAGCCATTCCACATTGCAGCTAGCCGAGCGGTCCATTATCCTCTTTTTTTTTGCGAAAAGCCTATTACATTATCCGGCTCAGAAGAATTGCCTACTACTAGATCTGTAATATATATATTTGTAGCGCTAGATCAATGTAGATGCAGTGAGATGTACACGGTTGTGCATGCATGCGTCATTCCCGCGGGGTTGGCTTCTCGTGTCGGTAACATACGCGCGCGTGATCGATCGACCGAGCTGTTGCTTCAGTGTGTTGGTGAAGCACCAACAGTTTAGATCATCTAGTTTATATTTACAAATATACTATATTGATAATGACATGGTTAATTAATTGGCCATGAAGCCGCGTGGCCGGACATGTGGCCAGGGAGGGGAGGGGAGGCTTGTGCGTGTTGCAACGTCTCATGTCGTTGTCGTGCGAGGTGCTGGGCCGCTAGCTAGCTGCATGCGCGCGCGCGCGCGCACGGCGGCGGCAGACCAGTGTGACGAAGTCTCGCCACGTACCCAACATCGGATTATTCCCACGCAACTCTGCATATTGATCCGCTACACTCCAATGCTGAGTAGGAAATGCTGTGTACTAAGAAATGTGCACTCTACAATTGCCATATGGATTTGTCAGTCGCTTATAAAAATTAATCGAAAAAACCGACCATATGTGATGGCAATGCAACATGCAAGCATGAAGCCACTAGTGCAGAACCGGGCAATAGCACCGGTTCATAAGGCCCTTTAGTGCCGGTTCCATAATCGGTACTAAAGTGTGGGCACTAAAGCCCCCTCCCCCTTTAGTACCGGTTCAGCACAAACCGGTGCTAAAGGGCAACCACGTAGCACGAGCCAGCTCCGGGGGCCTGGAGCCCTTTAGTACCGGTTGGTAAGACCAACCGGTACTATAAGGTTTGGGGTTTTTTAGTTTTATGATTCCTTTTTCATTTAATTTTGTGTTTCCATTTTAATTCTTTTTCGTTTGCTGGT
>NC_057798.1:90832912-90863702 GCF_018294505.1 Triticum aestivum
GGGACGTGGCGAGGGCACTCATTGTGCTGGGGGTGGTGGAAGCGGTGGTGATGGCAAAGGGTTGAAGAATAGTTTGGCTAGATGCAATCTCCTCTTGATCTCAGGAAGAAGTCTCTATGATGCCATGTAATAATATTTGAGAAGCGTAGAACCCTTTGCTCGGGCCGCACTTATATTTATATGGACAATGCCGTGGCTTACAAGATGAATACGATCGATACATTGATTACAGAAGGTCGGTAAAATTAGTTTGAACAGAAGAAGAGATAGAAAGAAATACAAGTTTAAACAAGAGTTCTAGCCTATACAATTATTCCAACACAGCAGACCGCTGTCCGTGGGTACTGCAAACTGAAGCTCGTCGAGGCAATCGTACCTAGATCCGGAGTAGGGGTTGATTGCGTAAGTTTTTGTGTACTAAGGTACGTAGCCAACGACCAACTAATGGAACACAAATATTTTACCTAATAATAAAGCAAATTGGATTTCTTTCGTCCGTCATGGCATTTTTTCATAAAAGTCCCTCTATTTCAGAGAATTCAAACCGCAGTCCTGTTTTAAGTTAAAACAAAGCGTTATTTTCGTATTTTACACAAAAGTCCCTGTCTTTTTTCTTGAAATCAACCCGCCGTCCGGATTTAAGTCACACCCGAACCGTTATTTTACATTTTTCGAAAACCCCCTGATGTTTTAGGTAATTCATCCGCGAATAATATTTAAGTCAAACAAATGCTTTTTAAAATCATCCATATCTTTTAAACCGTAACTCCGATTTGAACATGTTATATATGAAATTTGATTAGAAAAATATGTAGAATATGAATATGAGATTACTTTTACCTGTTAAGTATTTTTAAATATTATTTTGGGATATATTTTAGTCAAACCAAATGATTTTCTAAATTATCTGTATCTTTTAAACCGTAACTTTGATTTTAACATATTATATATGAAATTTTATTCGAAAAATGTGTGGAATCTAAATATGATGTTAATTTTACCTGTTAAATATTTTTAAAACATTGTTATGGAAGCAAACTTATAATTTATAGCGCAAGATCCGTTTTTTTCATACCGGCGGCGATCAGGATTGCAAAAAAATACCCCACTATAACCATATATGAAAAATGAAACATCGATAACTACATGTGCATACCTCTGAAAAATGTGCAAGGAAAAATAACAGATTTCTCATCGCGAGAGTGAGAGAAAGCGAGTGAGAGAGAGAGAGGGGGGAGAGAGAGAGAGGGAGGAGAGAGGGAGAGGGAGAGATAGACGTCTTAGAATTAACCATATTCAACACACGTTTTTTGTTGTTTTGTGTGAACACCGAGGCCATCACCGGCGAGGGTGAGAAGGAGGATAAGCGGCAACACAAATATAATGCCTCGCAAAAATAAAGGATATGGACCTATTGTGGTCTTGAATGATGGTTGTTCAGTTAAGAGTGTGTGTTATGTTTTCTCGCCCGTTGCAATGCACATGCTCTTTTGCTAGTAGTACTAACTACTAGTAGTGTCCAAGACAACCTAATGCCTGCCTCCCTACAAACAACTGTGCCCTACGCGTACATGTATGCATGATATGCGCCTCACAATTTGCAAATCTTGCGTGCAGCTTGTATGAATCGCCTACACATACTCCATACGTCCTAGCCATTGACGGGCCTGGATTCTTATCCAAAGCAAAACGTGCCAGGCCTGGATCTTGTTCTTAGCTACACACACATAGCGCTATAGCCTTGTCCCTTGTGGCCTCTTTCCATGGTCCATGCATGGCAAAGCTCACTTTACGCTTACTTGATTCCCCCGGCGGGCCCCCATCAATCTACTAGTACCGTGAGAGTATCTATCTAGCCATCTCCTCCAACAAGTCACCGGCGCGGTCGCACCGATGGACATGGATGGGTAGCTTGTTGATTGCCCTTTTGACTCGCGTCTCCGGCCGGCGCCTCCGCGTGACGGCCACTAGCACTACGGCTTCCGCTTGACTTCTCACGGCGGGTCCTGCCGGCACGCATCACCTCTAGCTTTTACTGGCGGTGGTGGCTGCCACGGTGTGCCTGGATGGATATCTACGGCCATATGCTGCTATCCGGTTCGGGACGAGCAGAGGGAACTAGAAAAGCTTCGTCAAGGGGGAAAATGTTTTTATTGTCAGTTGTGTTTTGTAACCATCTGTTCTGCACTTGCACATATGATGCTTCATGCACCGGCCGCGCACTTTTCAACTTGCACATATACGGTACCTTTACTTGCCTGGCTATTAGCTAGTGGCTTGCACACACCGACTAGCACACACATTCTGATGAGGTGGTTCGTTAGTTCGCTTTCAGTTGCATATGCCGATTCGCTAGCTGCAGGCCTGCAGCACATACATACACTGCTGTGCTTGAGTTATCCGGATTTTATTGGATTCAGGTGCTCGAAGTAGGATATTCCATGATATGGTACATTCTGGCAAACGGGACAGCAGCGTTGTCTATTTCTGGAAGCTTTGGGTCGGGGTCAAGGGCCACGACAAATGACGGGCTGTTGAGTGCCTTCGCTGACCACTTCTCTGCAGTCAGGCAGCCATCACGGGGTCACTCATGAGTCATGACACATCTGAATCCGAAACTTCCCGAAAACGATTCATCACACAAGCACACACATATAGTATTTGCCTACAAACGGTTTGCTTCAATTAGGCTAATACTCCCTCCGTCCGGAAATACTTGTCCAAAAAATGAATGTATCTAGATGTATTTTAGTTCTAGATACACTCACTTGTATTTATTTCTATGACAAGTATTTTCCAAACGGAGGGAGTATAATCCAACACATGCTATAAAATAAATAAAAGCCAAACCCTTGCTTCTGAAACTCTCGAAAGGATTCGCTGCTGGCGACGTTATCTACGACGACCGGTGCGTGCACCACCTGTTCACCGGCCGGAGAGGAGGACGAGAAGCCATCACCCATCAGGCGTGCCCGAGCAGCGCACTCAACTCCACACGTGGCCCGTCTGGGCAAAAAACACATATTTGACCTGTGGACAACCAATTCACGATCTGAACTGCTCTTGAATTTTTTTTTACAAACTGACCGTCTTGTGTGACTAGTAGAAAAATGGTCATTTGTCCTGGTTCGTAAGGGCTTTCTGTCCCGGTTTAAGAACCGGGACTAAAAGGACGGTACTAATGCCCTTGGCCTTTAGTCCTGGTTCTTACACGAACCGGAACAGATGGGCCTCCACGTGGCCGCTGCGGCCAGCCCAGGCAGGGGGACCTTTGGTCCCGGTTGGTGACATAAACCGGGACCACATAAACCGGGACCAAAAGGCATCCACACGTCAGCAGCTGGCTGGAGTTGAGGTTTTCTTTAAAGGGGCTGGTTTAGGGGTTTGGGGGATTAATTTAGGTTGTTATTAGCTAGCTAATAGAAAGAAGTGTCCTCTCTTATATCTTCGTGCTTGGTTACCAATGCTACTGCTATGTTCATTTCATCCGCTGATATATAATAACTCTTCATGCTCGCATCATGCATCATCATATATAATAACAAGTCGTACTAATCATGCATCATCATACAACTTCCATTCGCTTCCTTTTGCTTCCAAAAAACTCCTTACCACTGTACATACATTTTTTCCATTCTTTGATTGTCATGTCTCCACTTCTTTTAGAAATCCGGTATGGACAGTTGATATTCGTAGGATGATCTGGTTGTATGTTCAAAACATCAAGGCGACCATGCGTATACATCAGATGAGGCACACAATCATTCGGGATTATCTGTTGAAAAACATAATAATAACTTCATAGTTAGCAATGATGTACTGGTTTTAGAAGTATGCAAAAGATGCACGGATGTTGTAATAGTAAAAAATCTTACCAGGGTATCTCCATGATAGTTACCGTAGTTCAACACGTGCACTAGTGGCACATATTGACCATATTATTGAGGAGTTCGATTGTAGATATTGTAATTCTCAAGATCAGTACAAAATGCCATCAGATGATTTTTCTCCTTATAAGTTAATTCGGAGCCATCGGTGTAGTGAGTTTTGTCTACCATCTTCCGCACATTCTTTGAAAAATCAAAATAAGCTGTCAATGGAAATAAGCTGTCAACTATTTTGAAATAAACAATATAAATTACTTAATAACTATGTTTGAGAAGCTCACATAGGGGAAGAATTGAAAGTGTATCAACAAGGATCCAAATGTACATATTGTCTTGCTCGATTTTAGGATCACCAAGATCCATGGTGACAAGCATACCCTCATCAAAACTATACATCTTGCAAAGTGCTTCCCAATTTTTGCAACCAAAATGGGTTACACTCTCAGAACTGTACAACTTTACTTCAAAATTCACACCATGATGGGTCCTTAGGTGAATTTTTTTGTTTCCATACTTTCATGGTCTTCAAAACCCGTCCTCTCCAAGACATAGCATCTTGCATAGCATGGGATAAGCTAGTCGAATTGGAAAAGATGAAAAATACACGTTAAAATAGTTGAAGTCGTGCTTAATTACGAAAAAAACTATTATCGTCGTTGCGTACCGTTTCAACATCGAAGGTCTCCTCGAGCTTAATGCTGAAGCGTCGATCTTCGTCCAGCTCAAGGAACCTGTCGCACATACCTTGGTCGTCGTGGCACCAGTCGCACTCCCCCGGGCGGTTCTTGTCATCCGAGTACGACACTTCCTATGTTCATAATTCAAATATTAAACTTGTACAATTAAATATATGTACTAAAAACATAAATTAGATCATTATTATTCATCACGGGTTGACTATCGGTCTGTCGAGCCTTTTCTTGAAAACTCTCAGCTCATGTGGTGTACATATTCGACCGTTGGTGATGGTAGCTCCTCCTTTCATTCCCGAGTGCATTATTACACCAAATTGTCTAGCACACGGGAACAAACGAGAAGCTACCCCCACGACAACAGTCGGGATTCTTCGTCCTCTCATATAGGTGGAGACTCGACAGACTTAAAGTCAACCCGAGGACTCATATTATACTACTCATATTCACATGAAGATTTGGCTTGCCTCAGCTCGAGGTCGGAGGGGGGTCGGTGACGAGGACGACGGTGTGGATGATGGAGGGGGCTCCTAGGTTTCTGCATAGTGCTCTCCAATTTTCGCATTCAAAGTAGGAGTACTTTTCCAATTTGAGCATTCAATAAGCAAAACCAAATCATAAAATAAAGTAGTATTCAAACTAGCATGCATTCAATTATAAGCAAAAGTACATCATCTCTTGTGTCCGTACATTATCGAATATTATCACTAATACTCCTCGAATACTATCATACATATAGCATTGCTAATACAGCTAGAACCGTAGCGTCCGGCGGGTATCGTCGCAGGCGGTGGACACCCAAAGAGAAGGAACGATCACAGGATCATATCTCCAGTGAGATCCCTGAAGAACCTGCCAGGTATTGTCGAACCTGCCCTCCAACGCAACGATGTAGCGACGGACGTGCTCGTCCTCCTCGCTGACACGGTGACGTACCACCTCCGCGGTATCCGGAAGCCTCGGCACCGTCACTAGCCCACACGACCGCCACCAAACAAGGATCGGGTCAACAACGGGTTGGCTCCTCACCAACCTACGCCGCCCGGAAAGTAGCACCTCCCAATACCAGCCCGACGGAGCCCAGTCCCGGACATGGCCCCTCTGATCAAGCCGGCCTCCTCCGCCGAGTCGACGTTGAGGATGCGGGATAGGCATCATCGACGTTGATGCGGCATTAATTGCTTGAACTGAAAAAATAAACTAGTTCTATTAATTTTCTTGCTAAAAATAAACTACTTCTATATATAGTAAAATAAAGTAGTTTTATTAAATCAACTAGTTCAACTACTAAGAACTTACTATAAATAAATAAAGTAGTACTCACTAAAAATAAACTGCTTCTGTAGTAAAATAAAGTAGTTTTATTAAATCAAGTAGTTCAACTATATACTAAGCACTTACTATAAATAAAAGAAAGTAGTACTTACTGAAAATAAACTAGTTTAACTAGTTCTATTTTTTTAACTAATTATATTAAACACTTTCTCTTCTTATTTTCCTTTTTCCTCTCCTGCTTTTTCTTCTAAATATGAACATATACATAAATGACTTTGATCATACACAATTTTTCTATACATACACAATATGAACATATACATAAATTGACAAAGAAAATTTTATGAACAAAAAAATCATTAAAATTCTATGAACAAAATTACAACAGAAAAAAATCATAAAAATTCTATGATCAGAAAAAAAATCATAAAAAATTGACATAGTCTTTGCATATATATGAACATACAAACATGCATATTCAACAATAATACCACCAAAAAATCTATGAACAGAAAAAAAATCTAACACAATATGAACAAATTACAACAACTCAATTAACTGCACATCTAAACTACATATGTAAATTAACTACACATCTAATTAAATTAGCAAAATTCATATATATGAGCTCAAGGGGATGGCGACGGTGAGGGGCGCGGCGACGGCGACGTTGAGGGGCGCGGCAACGGGCGACGATGAAGCAGGGCACGGCGACGGTAACGGTGAGGGGCGGCACGGTGATGGGTGACGAGGAGGCAATGGGCCAGCGGTGTCAGGGCACGGGGCACGGGGCGGTGACGGCGTCTGGGCGGCGCGGGACGGCGTCGAAGGCAGGGGCAACGACGAGGCGCAGAATGGCAGCCTGGCGGCGTCGTCGGGGCGGGGAAGACGAACTGAATGAAAATTTTCACAAGTGCTAGTTATATAGACGAAGCATTGGTCCCGGTTCATGACAGAAACCGGGACGAATGCCACCTTTAGTCCCGGTTGGTGCCACCAACCGGGACCAAAGGACTCTTTTCAGCAGCCCAAAGGGCGGGAAGCAGAGGGCTTTGGTCCCGGTTGGTGGCACCAACCGGGACTAAAGGGGGGGGGGCATTGCTCCCGGCTGGTGCCACCAACCGGGACCAAAGGTGAGCATTGGTTCCGGTTGGTGCCACCAACCGGGACTAAAGGCCTTGTGCTGGCGCGGTGTGATGGGAAGTTTAGTCCCACCTCGCTAGCTGAGGGAGCTCAGCACCTGTTTATAAGTTGCGTTGCAGCTCAGGTGCTGAGCTCCTCTCTAATATGCAGGCATTACTTGCCTACCCTTCTCACTGCCATGTTGGGCCTATTGGGCCTACGGGCCTGCATCCTGGCCCATGTGTAGATGGGTTTCTAGTCGTATGCATGCCGTGTGGCCCATTAGGCGGTATTTTTTTAATTTTTTCCAGTATTTTTTTATTTTTTGAATTATTTTTTCTTTTGATTTTTGCTTTATTTTTTTATTCTTTTTACTTTTAGCTCAGAATAATTATAAACTTTCTGTTACTCCATTAGTTTCCAAATATGAATAGTTTAGATTTTAATTCTTTGAAATTTGTGTGAATCACTAGTTTGTGAATAACTTCACTATAAAAATATATTTTGAGTGATTCTTTTTCTTGCTATTTAATATTACTGCGTTTTATCATTATATTCAAAAACAAATTTTGTTATTTTAGTTTCTATCAAAAAATTCTTTATGAAAATTCTTTTTGCTACTAAAGTTTCTAACAAAAAATTATTTATGATAATTCTTTTTGCTTTTCATGTTTTGGACGGAAAATACTTTGATAATTTTAGTTGCATAAATTTTATGTAATTTTAGTTTAAAAAATACTAGAGGTTTATAAAAGCTTTTTAGTCGATTCCTTTTGCTATTATAGTTTTATAAAAGCATTTACTGATTTTTTTGAGCTATAAGACCTTGAAATTGAAAAGCATTTCAAATAAACTCTGAAAAGGTTGAAAGTTGGCATGGTATCATCATTTCACCCACATAGCATGTGCTAAAAAGTTGAGAGGGTTATGGGAATAACTGGATACACTTCGTGTACAAAATGGACAATCTCTTTTGAAGTATCAAGGTCTCATACGGAAACTCATTTGTTACACAGGGATTTCATTTTTTTAAACTTATTTGAACTCCTGACTTTTCCTTTGTTCAAAATGCACCATTCAAAGCCACATCATCACTTTTCAACCCTTTCTGACTTCATTTGTTATTTTCCATGCATTTACTGATTATTTTGAGCTATAAGACCCTGAAATTGAAAAGCATTTCAAGTGAACTCTAAAAAGGTTGGAAGTTGGCATGGTATCATCATTTCATCCACATAGCATGTGCAAGAAAGTTGAGAGGGTTAGGGCAAAAACTGGATGCACTTCATGTACAAAACGGATAATCTCTTTTGAATTATTAGGATTTCATACGAAAACTTGTTTGTTACAACAGGCATTTCAAATGAACTACGAAAAGGTTGAAAGTTGGCATGGTATCATCATAATAGTTGTGGAGAAAGTCTTCACTTTTTCTTCATTTGTGTCCTTTCCTTATTGCGCCGTAACCATGGATAATCTTCATCATTTATTAGGATGCTTGGGTCAGCCTTGACTTTGAAGGGAGGAATTTCATGAAACTTTTCATAATCTTCGGGCATGTCTGTCTTGCCCTCCACTCCCACGATGTCCCTTTTTCCTGAAAGAACTATGTGACGCTTTGGCTCATCGTATGATGTATTCACTTCCTTATTTTTTCTTCTTCTTGGTTTGGTAGACATGTCCTTCACATAGATAACCTGTGCCACATCATTGGCTAGGACGAACGGTTCGTCAGTGTACCCAAGATTGTTCAGATCCACTGTTGTCATTCTGTACTGTGGGTCTACCTGTACCCCCCTCCTAACAGATTGACCCATTTGCATTTAAACAAAAGGACCTTAAAATCTACTCCATAGTCAAGTTCCCATATGTCCAATATGTAACCATAATATGTGTCCTTTCCCCTCTCGGTTGCTGCATCAAAGCGGACACCACTGTTTTGGTTGGTGCTCTTTTGATCTTGGGCGATCGTGTAAAATGTATTCCCATTTATCTCGTATCCTTTCCAAATCATTACAGTCGAAGATGGTCCCCTGGACAACGAGTACAACTCATCACAAACTGTGTTTTCACCTCTGAGACGTGTTTCCAACCAACTGCTGAAAGTCCTGATGTGTTCACATGTAATCAATCGTCGCACTGCTCCGGGTGTTTGGAGCGCAGACTGTTCTTGTGTTCATCGACATACGGGGTCACCAAGGTAGAGTTCTGTAGAACTGTGTAGTGTGCTTGAGACCAAGAATATCTGTCCCTGCATATTATTGAGTCCCCTCCAAGCGTGCCTTTTCTAGCCAGTCTCCCCTCATACCGCGATTTAGGGAGACCTATCTTCTTAAGGCCAGGAATGAAGTCAACACAAAACCCAATGACATCCTCTGTTTGATGACCCATGGAGATGCTTCCTTCTGGCCTAGCATCGTTATGGACATATTTCTTTAGGACTCCCATGAACCTCTCAAAGGGGTACATATTGTGTAGAAATACGGGGCCCAGAATGACAATCTCGTCAACTAGATGAACTAGGACGTGCGTCATGATATTGAAGAAGGATGGTGGGAACACCAGCTCGAAACTGACAAGACATTGCACCACATCACTCCTTAGGGCCTTTTGAGAGATCACCTTTTGAGAGATTGCATTGAGGAATGCACATAGCTTCACAATGGCTAATCGGATGTTTTTTGGTAGAAGCCCCCTCAATGCAACCGGAAGCAGCTGCGTCATAATCACGTGGTAGTCAAGAGACTTTAGGTTCTGGAACATTTTCTCTGGCATATTTATTATTCTATTTATATTTGACGAGAAGCCAGTCGGGACCTTCATACTAAGCAGGCATTCAAAGAAGATTCCCTTCTCTTCTTTGGTAAGAGCGTAGCTGGCAGGACCTTCTTACTGCTTTGGAGGCATGTCGTCTTTTTCGTGCAAACATTGCAGGTCCTCCCGTGCCTCAGCTGTATCTTTTGTCTTCCCATACACACCCAAGAAGCCTAGCACGTTCACGCAAAGGTACTTCGTCACGTGCATCACGTCAATCGAAGAGCGGACCTCTAGGTCTTTCCAGTAGGGTAGGTCCCAAAATATAGATTTTTTCTTCCACATGGGTGCGTGTCCCTCAGCGTCACTCGGAATAGCTAGTCTGTCGGGACCCTTTCCAAAGATTACGTGTAAATCATTGACCATAGCAAGTACGTGATCACCGGTACGCATGGTGGGCTTCTTTCGGTGATCTGCCTCACCTTTGAAATGCTTGCCTTTCTTTCAACATTGATGGTTGGTCGGAAGAAATCGACGATGGCCCAGGTACACATTCTTCCTGCAGCTTCCCAGGTATATACTCTCGGTGTCAGCTAAACAGTGCGTGCATGCGTGGTATCCATTGTTTGTCTGTCCTGAAAGGTTACTGAGAGAGGGCCAATCGTTGATAGTTACAAACAGCAACGCGTGCAGGTTAAATTCCTCTTGTCTGTGCTCATCCCATGCACGTACACCGTTTCCATTCCACAACTGTAAAAGTTCTTCAACTAATGGCCTTAGGTACACATCAATGTCGTTGCCAGGTTGCTTAGGGCCTTGGATGAGAACTGGCATTATAATGAACTTCCGCTTCATGCACATCCAAGGAGGAAGGTTATACATACATACAGTCATGGGCCAGGTGCTGTGATTGCTGCTCTGCTCCCCGAAAGGATTAATGCCATCCTCTCTTAAACCAAACCATACGTTCATTGGGTCACATGCAAACTCAGCCCAGTACTCTCTCTCGATTTTTCTCCACTGCGACCCGTCAGCGGGTGCTCTCAACTTCCCGTCTTTCTTACAGTCCTCACTGTGCCATCACATCAACTTTGCATGCTCTTTGTTTCTGAACAGTCATTTCAACCGTGGTATTATAGGAGCATACCACATCACCTTCGCAGGAACTCTATTCCCGCAGGGCTCGCCATCAACATCACCAGGGTCATCTCGTCTGATTTTATACTGCAATGCACCGCATACCGGGCATGTGTTCAAATCCTCGTACGCACCGCGATAGAGGATGCAGTCATTAGGGCATGCATGTATCTTATGCATCTCGAATCCTAGAGGGCATACGACCTTCTTTGCTGCGTACGTACTGTCGGGCAATTCGTTATCCTTTGGGAGCTTCTTCTTCAATATTTTCAGTAGCTTCTCAAATACTTTGTCAGGCACAGCATTCTCAGCCTTCCACTGCAGCAATTCTAGTATGGTACCCAGCTTTGTGTTGCCATCTTCGCAATTGGGGTACAACCCTTTTTTATGATCCTCTAACATGCGATCGAACTTCAGCTTCTCCTTTTCACTTTCGCATTGTGTCCTTGCATCGACAATGACCCGGTGGAGATCATCATTATCGGGCACATGTCTAGTTCTTCTTGATCTTCAGCAGCTTCCCCCGTTGCAGCATCATCGGGCACATCGTCTGGTTCCTCTTGATCTTTAGTAGCTCCCCCCGTTGCAGCATCACCATATTCAGGGGGCACATAGTTGTCACCATCCTCTTCTTCTTCGCTGTCTTCCATCATAACCCCTATTTCTCCGTGCCTCGTCCAAACATTATAGTGTGGCATGAAACCCTTGTAAAGCAGGTGGGTGTGAAGGATTTTCCAGTCAGAGTAAGACTTCGTATTCCCACATTTAGTGCATGGACAACACATAAAACCATTCTACTTGTTTGCCTCAGCCACTTCGATAAAATTATGCACGCCCTTAATGTACTCGGAGGTGTGTCTGTCACCATACATCCATTGCCGGTTCATCTGCGTGCATTATATATAATTATGTGTGTCAAAAGTAAGCAAATCAGACAAATATCTATCTGAAGTAAGAAAATCAGACAAGTATCAGAAAGAAGATAAGAATAAAAGGCTCACCACAGTGGTGCCGGCGACGAGATCGGCACGGGCGATCAACGGCGGTGAAAACAGGGACGGGGCATGACGGACCGCTAAATCTAGACAAATCTCGGGAAAAATGGAGCTCCGAGGTCGAGCTTCGAGAGGAGAAAGCTTAACTAGTGTGGCTTGGGAATTTCATCGAACACCTCATGTGCATAGGAGGTGAACTAGAGCACCCAAATGCCCTCCCCTCGCCGGCTTGAAAAAACAGAGCACTGTGGAGTGCTCTGCTGCGGCGATGGGTATATATAGGCAATTTATTTGTCCTGGTTCGTGGCACGAACCGAGACTAAAGCCCCCCATCTACACCGGTTCAAGGCATGAAACGGTACCAATGGCTGTGGGCCAGGAGCGAGGACCATTGGTCTCGGTTCGTTCCTTGAACCGAGACAAATGGGTCCAAACGAACCGGGACCAATGCCCACGAGGCCCTGGCCGGCCCCTGGGCTCATGAACTGGGTCTAATCCCCCCATCGGTCCCGGTTCATGAAGAACCGAGACTAATGGGCTGGCCAGGCCCAAACGATAGCCCTGTTTTCTACTAGTGTGACGCCCGACAGCCGGGCACTGCAGTGCACTATGCAGCGGCCTTGACTTAGGCACCGCATACCCGGCCAGCGTGGCAGCCCGGGGCTAGGGGCGGCCCCACATCCAGCTGTGCAGCACCTAAAGTATAGATGTCACACTTGTAATGTGCAGTGCCTAGGGTGTAGGCGCTACACCTGCAATGTGCAGCGCCCGTGCCTAAGGCGCTGCATAGTCTGTTTGTCACTTAGGCTGGCCCCACCCTCTCACCCCACCCACCCCCACCCCACACACACCCAACCCACCCAAATCTTGAGCCTTGCGCCCCTCCTCTCTACCCCTCAACTTCCTCTCAAATATACCTGGCCATGGGAAGCCCGGCCTGACCGACCCGGCCCGGCCCGATGCTGCCCCCGGGCCGGGCTCGGGCCTAGATTTTGAACCCGAAGGCCGGGCCGGGCCGTGCCCGGGCCCGTCATTTTTGTGTTTTCTGAAGGTCAGGCCAGGCCGGCCCATAGCCCGACAGGCTTTTACGTGTTTGGGCCGGGCTCAGGCCCAGAAAACAGGCTCGATGGCCGGGCCGGGCCGGGCCCGGGCCTAGGTTTTTTGCATTGGACTTGGCTAGGCCCGGCCCAAAGCCCAGCTCAGCCCGAGGTATGGCCAGGTATACTCTCAAACCCTTCTCAAATCTTGCAAATCCGGAGTATTTGACCATGGATTTCAAAACCAACCATTCCTTAAGGTAATCTCCTCGGATCCCCACTTTTTCATCCATAGGAATTGTCACATTTTCTCAAATCTTGCTAGTTTGGGGAAACCCTAGTTTTGGCTTGGATTTGGAAATTTGGTTGAATCATGTTATATTTCTTTGCTAATTTGGTATGGTCAGGCTTCATACTATGCTAGGGCTAGGGTTATGTGTGTTTTATGTTGGTGTTAGGGTTATGCTATGGTTAAGGTTGTGGTTATTTTTAAGTGGGGGTTAGGTTATTGTTTCATATATATATATGTGTTAAGGCTTATGTATTTTGTCCAAATATTTTGTTAAGTATTTACTTGATACATGTGTGTTTTTTATTATTGTAGGGATGGGAAGAACATGTGTTTATGTTCATCCTGTGTATAAAATGTCCTTTTTGAAAGAGAATGTTGAGCCGGACCCGAATGAGCTTGACATGGTGTTTGAGAGTAGTCCTATCTATGCGGATGTCTTGGGACAAGTGAGGACGGATTTGAATTGGATGGACCCAAGTGAGGTTGTTGAGTTCGAGGGAAGGCATAATGTTGGTTTTGGAATGTACATCTGTTGGAAGAGAATGCGTGTGAACTCCGAGCAACATTGGGTTGCATACAAGGAGACGGTTGCGGCATCTCTAGACAAGGCCCTTGAGTTATTTGCCACCAAGAAGGTTGAGTCTAGTTTGCATTTGGACTTCAACCAGAACCCCTCCCCATTGGTTGCTAGTACTTCACTGATGACCCACAAGTGTAGGGGATCTATCATAGTCCTTTCGATAAGTAAGAGTGTCGAACCCAACGAGGAGCAGAAGGAAATGATAAGCGGTTTTCATTAAGGTTTTCTCTGCAAGCACTGAAATTGTAGGTAATAGATAGTTTTGTGATAAGATAAATAGTAACGAGCAACAAGTAAAATAAAGTACATAAAGTGCAGCAAGGTGTCCCAATCCTTTATGTAGCAAAAGATAAGCCTAGACAATTACTAATAATGATAAAGGAGCTCCCGAGGACACATTGGGAATTATCGTCAAGCTAGTTTTCATCACGTTCATAAGATTCGCGTTCGGTACTTTGATAATTTGATATGTGGGTGAACCGGTACTTGGGTACTTCCCTAACTTGGACAAGCATCCCACTTATGATTAACCCCTATTGCAAGCATCCAGAACAACAATAAGAAGTATTAAGGTAAACCTAACCACAACATTAAACATATGGATCCATATCAGCCCCTAACGAAGCAACGCATAAACTAGGGCTTAAGCTTCTGTCACTCTAGCAACACATCATCTACTTATTACTTCCCCATGCCTTCCTCTAGGCCCAAATAATGGTGAAGTGTCATGTAGTCGACATTCAGATAACACCACTAGAGGAAAAGACAACATACATCTCATCAAAATATCGAACGAATACCAAATTCACATGACTACTAATAGCAAGACTTCACCCATGTCCTCACGAACAAACGTAACTACTCACAAAGCATATTCATGTTCATAATCAGAGGAGTAATAATATGCATAAAGGATCTGAACATATGATCTTCCACCAAGTAAACCAATTAGCATCAACTATAAGGCGTAATCAACACTACTAGCAACACACAGGTGCCAATTTGTGCTTTTGAAACAAGATTGGATACAAGAGATGAACTAGGGTTTTGAGAGGAGATGGTGCTGGTGAACATGTTGATGGAGATTGACCCCCTCCCGATGAGAGGATTGTTGGTGATGATGTTGGTGAGGATTTCCCCCTCCCGGAGGGAAGTGTCCCCGGCAGAACATCTCCGCCAGAGCCCTAGATTGATTCCGCCAATGTTCCGCCTCGTGGCGGCGGAGTTTCGTCCCGTAAGCTTGCCCACGATTTTTTCCAGGGTAAAAGTGATGATATAGCAGAAGATGGACGCCGGAGGCCCACCAGGGGGCCCAGGAGATAGGAGAGCGCGCCCCCTATCTCCTGGACATGGTGTGGGCCCCCTGGCCTATTTCTTTCGCTCAGAAATTCTTATTAATTCCAAAAAGTTGTTTCGTGGAGTTTCAGGAATTTTGGAGATGTGCAAAATAGTTTTCTAACGTTTGCTCCTTTTCCAGCCAGAATTCCAGGTGCTGGCATTCCCCCTCTTCATGGTAAACCTTGTAAAATAAGAGAGAATAGCCATAAGTATTGAGATATAATAAGTTATAACAACCCATAATGCAATAAATATTGATATGAAAGCATGATGCAAAATGGACGTATCAACTCCCCCAAGCTTAGACCTCGCTTGTCCTCAAGCGGAAGCCGAAATCAAAAAATATGTCCACATGTTTAGAGATAGAGGTGTCGATAAAAAATAAAATAAGGACATGAGGGCATCATGATCATTCTAATAACAGCAACATATATAGATTTTGTCATATGATTTCCTACGCTCAAGTAACAAGCAATTCACAATGTCAAGTATGGTTCAAAAACTTCATTGGGAACTAATAAACTATAATCTCAATCATTGAAGCAATCGCAATTTATCATAACATCAGAAAGAGTCAACAATAGAGCCTTTCAGCAAATTCACATACTCAACTATCATGTAGTCTTCTATAATTGCTAACACTCACGCAATACTTGTGGTTATTGAGTTTCAGCCGGACACTGAGAAAGGTAAGGGATTATTGTGTTGCCTCCCAACATATTCACCTTTAGGTGATGTCAACAATAATAGCCCATGCTAACTTACATCAAATTGGATATATATATCATGATCTTTCAAAGACGAAGCGCTTGCCAAAGGATAAAATGAAAAAGGGAAAGGCGAGGATCACCTTGACTCAAGCATAAAGTAAAAACATAAAGTAAAAGATAGGCCCTTCGCAGAGGGAAGCAGAGGTTGTCATGCGCATTCAGGGTTGATGCACAAAATCTTAATGCAAAAGAACGTCACTTTATATTGCCCCTTGTATGTGGACCTTTATTATGCAGTCCGTCACTTTTATTACTTCCACAACGAGTTCGTACAAAGCTTATTTTCTCTGCACTAATAAGTCATACATAGTTAGAGAGCAATTTTTATTGCTTGCACCGATGACAACTTACTTGAAGGATCTTACTCAATCCATAGGTAGGTATGGTGGACTCTCATGGCAAAACTGGGTTTAAGGTTATTTGGAAGCACAAGTACTATCTCTACTTGGTGCAAGGAATTTGGCTAGCATGAGGGGGAAAGGAAAGCTCAACATGTTTGGAAGATCAATGACAATATACTTTAACTGAGATGTCGGAAAACATAGACCATTACGTTGTCTTCCTTGTCCAATGTCAACTCCTTTAGCATGTCATACTTAATGAGTGGTCCCAATTATAAAAGGTGTCCAAGATAATATATTTATATGTAAACCCCTCTTTCCTTATCACTTCCTATTAATTGCAACGATGACCAAGGCTACGTTCATCAACTCTCAACATTTTTTATGCCTCATACTTTCTATGTGTGAAGTTATCACTATCCATAAGATCAATATGAACTCCATTATTCTACTTTCTCAAGATCATAGCAACATAGAAAAGCCCTTGACTCAACACTAATCTTTATTATAGATAGCACATGGACTCGATTACATAAAGAGATCACTAAGCAAAAGTCAAACTAATTGATATCAAAACTTCAATCTACTAGATCAAGATACTACTAAAAGGACCGAACTAAATAAAGTGGTAAAGATAGGAGTTTGATGGTGATACGATACCGGGGCACATCCCCCAAGCTTGGCAGTTGCCAAGGGGAGTGCCCATACCCATGTGATTATATCCTCGGAGGTGGTGTTGGTGGAGTTGTTGATGATGTAGGCTTGTCATCCGTTTTCCAAGGCATAGGCTCTCCATCATAGAAGGATGATTGATTCTCCAGGATCCTTAAATCTGCAGCCAAACTCATCCTCTTAAATCTATATTCATACTCACAGTTCTGGTTTTGCAGGTCATAGATCTGGGCTTGGAGGTGCTCGATTTTCTCTTGAAGCTTCAAGATGGTCTCCCCATTGACTTTGGCATCTAGCTTGTGGTTGTTGGTGAACTCAGTGATCATCATCTGGTTGGCGTTGAGTCCATGCTCCACCATCCCTTGACACTTGAAAACTTCTTGCTCCACGGCTTCGAGCTTTTTCTCCACACTCCCGGTACGGCTTGGTCCCTCCACATCACGGATGTGCAGCACCCCCTCACGCATCTCAATGGTTTGAGGGTGTTGCGGCACCTTCGTGAGATAGGGGTTGATAACCCTCTCGAAAAACTTGTCCTTGGGAGTGCTTGGAGACGCCATGATGCTCTACATCTGAAACAGAAACAACTCGAAATGAAAACAGAGGAAATTTGCGTGATACGATGGTCAAAGCCTTTGGGAGTATATATAATGAATTTTTACCGACCAAAATACGTAACATACAAGAAAACGGAGTCCGGGAGTCACACGAGGTGCCCGCGAGACAAGGGGGCGCGCCCTACAGGGGGGGGGGGCGCCCTCCACTCTCGTGGGAGCCTCGTGTCCCTTTCAGACTACTTCTTTCTTCCTAAAATTCTTAAATTATCCAAAACTGATAAAAATTACCATTAGAGTTGTTTTGGAGTCGGTTTACTTACCGTACCACATACCTATACCTTTTCGGAGTCTGGAACATTCTGGAAAGTGTCCCTTATGTATTCCTCAGGGGTTACGATTTCAATAATATTAGTTTCAACATTGATAGGATTACCTGAAATATAGTGTTTAATTCTTTGACCGTTAACCACCCTCGGATTTGTGCCTTCGAAGTTGTTGATTTTTATAGCACCAGAACGATAGACCTCCTCAATAACGTAGGGATCTTCCCATTTTGAGAGAAGTTTTCCTGCAAAAAATCTTAAACGAGAGTTGAACAATAACACATAAGCTCCTACGTTAAACTCACGCTTTTGTATCCTCTTATCATGCCAGCGTTTGACTTTTTCTTTGAAAAGCTTGGCATTCTCATAGGCTTGGGTTCTCCATTCATCAAGTGAGCTAATATCAAATAACCTTTTCTCATCGGCAAGTTTGAAGTCATAATTGAGCTCTTTAATAGCCATATATGATTTGTGTTCAAGTTTAAGAGGTAAATGACACGCTTTTCCATAAACCATCTTATAAGGAGACATACCCATAGGATTTTTGTATGAAGTTCTATAGGCCCATAATGCATCATCAAGTTTTTTGGACCAATTCTTTCTAGATCTATTCACAGTCTTTTGCAAAATTAATTTGAGCTCTCTATTGCTCAACTCTACTTGACCACTAGACTACGGATGATAAGGAGATGCTATTCTATGATTGACATCATACTTAGCAAGCATCTTACAGAAAGCACCATGAACAAAATGTGAACCACCATCAGTCATAAGATATCTAGGGACTCCAAACCTCGGAAAAATAACTTCTTTAAGCATTTTAATATAAGTGTTATGATCAGCACTACTAGTTGGAATAGCTTCTACCCATTTAGTAATGTAATCAACATCAACTAAAATATGTGTATAACCACTAGAAGCAGGAAAAGGTCCCATATAATCAAAGCCCCAAACATCAAACGGTTTAATAACAAGAGAATAATTCATAGGCATTTCTTGACGTCTACTAATATTACCTATTCTCTGACATTCATCACAAGATAAGACAAACTTACGAGCATCCTTGAAGAGAGTAGGCCAATAAAAACCAGATTGTAGTACCTTGTGTGCAGTTGTATCTCCAGCGTGCTGTCCTCCATAAGATTCAGAATGACACTTGCATAGGATCTGTTCCTGTTCATGCTCAGATGGCACACAATGTCTAATAACACCATCTACTCCTTCTTTATAAAGGTGTGGATCATCCCAGAAGTAATGTCTTAAATCATAAAAGAACTTTTTTTGCTGGTATGTGAAACTAGGCGGTATATATTTAACAACAATGTAATTAGCATAATCAGCATACCAAGGAGCAGTACGAGAAGCATTGACGACCGCTAATTGTTCATCAGGAAAGCTATCATTAATAGGTAGTGGGTCATCAAGAACATTCTCTAACCTATACAAGTTATCTGCAATGGGGTTCTCAGCTCCCTTTCTATCAATAATATGCAAGTCAAATTCTTGGAGTAAGAGAACCCATCTAATGAGTCTAGGCTTAGCATCTTTCTTTTCCATAAGATATTTAATAGCAACATGATCAGTGTCAATAGTAACTTTGGAATCAACAATATAAGGTCTAAACTTATCACATGCAAACACAACTGCTAAGAACTCTTTTTCAATAGTAGCATAATTTCTCTGGGCAGTATCAAAGTCTTACTAGCATACTGGATAACGTTCAATTTCTTATCGACTCTTTGGCCTAAAACAACACCTACAGCATAATCACTAGCATCGCACATAATTTCAAAAGGTAAATTCCAATCAGGTGGTTGAACAATAGGTGTAGTGATCAAAGCTTTCTTAAGTACTTCAAACGCTTCTACACAATCATCATCAAAGACAAAAGGAATATCTTTTTGCAATAAATTAGTCAGAGGCCTAGAGATTTTAGAAAAGTCCTTAATGAACCTCCTATAAAAACCGGCGTAACCAAGGAAACTTCTTATAACTTTTATATCCTTGGGACATGGCATCTTTTCAATAGCATCAACTTTGGCTTTATCAACTACAATACCTCTCTCGGAGATCTTGTGCCCCAAGACAATGCCTTCATTAACCATAGAGTGACACTTTTCCCAATTCAGGACGAGACTAGTGTCTTTGCATCTCTTCAAAACTCGATCAAGGTTGCTCAAACAGTCATCAAAAGAGGATCCATAGATGGAGAAGTCATCCATGAATACCTCACAAATCTTTTCACAAAAATCAGAAAATATAGCCATCATACATCTTTGTAAGGTAGCAGGTGCATTACATAAACCAAAAGGCATAAGTCTATAGGCAAAAGTACCAAAAGGGCAAGTAAAAGTAGTTTTAGATTGATCCTTCGCTGACACAGGTATCTGAGAGAAACCAGAATAACCATCTAGAAAGCAAAAATGTGTGTGTTTGGATAGTCTTTCTAGTATTTGATCAATAAAAGGTAAAGGGTAATGATCTTTCTTAGTAGCTTTATTTAACTTACGGAAATAAATTACCATCCTATAACCTGTAATAATTCTTTGCGGGAGCAAATCATCTTTATCATTAGGAACGACGGTAATACCTCCCTTTTTAGGGACACAATGGACAGGGCTTACCCATTCACTATCAGCAACGGGAAAAATAATACCTGCCTCAAGGAGCTTTAGTATCTCCTTTCTTACCACTTCCTTCATCTTGGGATTTAATCGTCTTTGAGGATCTCTAACTGGTTTGGCATCTTTCTCCACTGAAATTTTGTGTTGACATAATGTGGGACTAATGCCCTTAAGATCATCCAGAGTATATCCAATAGCAGCTCGGTGCTTCTTCAGAGTTTTCAATAATCTTTCTTCTTCTTTCTCTGAAAGGTTAGCACTAATAATAACAGGATATATTTCTTTTTCATCAAGATAAGCATACTTAAGATTATCAGGTAATGTTTTTAAGTTCAAACACGGGATCACCCTTGGGTGGAGGATCCCCAAGAATTTCAACGGGAAGGTTATGTTTCAGCATAGGTTCCTATTTAAGGAACACTTCATCTATTTCTTCCCTTTCCTTCATAAACATATCGTTTTCATGGTCTAGCAAATATTGTTCTAATGGATCAGTTGGAGGAACAGCAATTGAAGCAAGACCAATAATCTCATCCTTACTAGGTGGTTCCCTTTCACGAGGTTGTCTACTAAACTTAGCAAAATTAAACTCATGAGACATACCATCTATGCCAACAGTGACAATATTCTTTTCACTATTAATCTTAGAACTAGCAGTATTCAAGAAAGGTCTACCAAAAATAATGGGACAAAAATCATCTTGTGGGGAACCAAGAACAAGAAAATCAGCAGGGTATTTAACCTTCCCACACAAAACTTAAACATCTCTAACAATCCCAATAGGTTTAATGGTAACCCTATTAGCAAGCTTAATATTAACATCAATGTCTTCTAATTCAACGTGTGCAATGTCGTGCATAATTTCTTTATAAAGATCATAAGGTATCGCACTAGCACTAGCACCCATATCACATAAGCCATGATAACAATGAGCTCCTATTTTAACAGAAATAACATGCATGCCTACGATAGGTCTACGTGTCTTAGTATAAGGTCTAGCAATATTAGCAGTCTCACCCAAGAAAGAAATAATATGCCCATCTAAGTCCTCATCCAAGAGATCTTTAACCATAGAAATACTAGGTTCAACATTAATTTGCTCAGGAGGTGTATACGTCCTAGTATTACTCTTACGAACAACAGTCGAAGCTTTAGCATGATCCTTTATCCTAACAGGAAAAGGAGGTTCTTCAACATAAGTAGTAGGAACAATAGGATCACTATAGGTAATAGTCTTTTCTTCGACTGTAATAGGTGCAACTACTTTCACTTCAACTGGAGGATTATATTTAAACCACTTCTCTTTAGGGAGATCAACATGAGTAGCAAAAGATTCACAGAAAGTAGCTACTATCTCAGAGTCAAGTCCATACTTAGAGCTAAATCCACGAAAAGCATCGGTATCCATAAAAGATTTAACACAATCGAACTTAGGTGTCATACCTGACTCCTTACCATCGTCGGAACCCCAATCTTCAGAGTTGCATTTAATTCTTTCCAATAAGTCCCACTTGAAATCAATAGTCTTCAGCATATAAGAACCAACACAGGAAGTATCGAGCAGGTTGCGATTATCAAGAGAAAACCGAGCATAAAAGTTCTGAATAATCATTTCCCGAGAGAGCTCATGATTGGGGCATGAATATAACATTGACTTAAGCCTCCCCCAAGCTTGAGCGATGCTTTCTCCTTCGCGAGGCCAAAAATTATATATGTAATTATGATCACGATGAACAAGATGCATAAGATAGAACTTCTGGTGAAATTCCAACTTCAATCGCTTATAATTCCAAGATCTTGTATCATCACATAGCCTATACCATGTCACTGCATCTCCCTTCAAAGATAAATGGAAGACCTTCCTTTTGACAACATCATCAGGAATACCGGCAAGCTTAAATAATCCACAAACTTCATCCACAAAGATAAGGTGTAAATCGGGATGCAATGTTCCGTCTCCTGCAAATGGATTAGCTAGCAGTTTTTCTATCATACCCGAAGGAATCTCAAAGTGAATATTTTCATAAAGTTCAGTAGGTTGAGGAGCATCTCTTTGCTCTTCTGGTTGGGGTGAAGATACCCCAAACAAGCCCCTCAACTGATTAGTTTCCATAGTGACAAGTAACAGAAAATTTTAGCACAGTATATAAATGTTTCCTTACCAAGTTCCACTCACCAAAAGCGCTACACTCCCCACGGCGCCAGAAAAGAGTTTTGATGACCCACAAGTGTAGGGGATCTATGGTAGTCCTTTTGATAAGTAAGAGTGTCGAACCCAACGAGGAGCAGAAGGAAATGATAAGTGGTTTTCAGTAAGGTTTTCTCTGCAAGCACTGAAATTGTAGGTAATAGATAATTTGTGATAAGATAAATAGTAACGAGCAACAAGTAAAATAAAGTAAATAAAGTGCAGCAAGGTGGCCCAATCCTTTATGTAGAAAAGGATAAGCCAGGACAATTACTAATAATGATAAAGGAGCTCCCGAGGACACATTGGGAATTATCGTCAAGCTAGTTTTCATCACGTTCATAAGATTCGCGTTCGGTACTTTGATAATTTGATATGTGGGTGAACCGGTACTTGGGTACTTCCCTAACTTGGACAAGCATCCCATTTATGATTAACCCCTATTGCAAGCATCCGCAACTACAATAAGAAGTATTAAGGTAAACCTAACCACAACACTAAACATATGGATCCATATCAGCCCCTAACGAAGCAACGCATAAACTAGGGTTTAAGCTTCTGTCACTCTAGCAACCCATCATCTACTTATTACTTCCCCATGCCTTCCTCTAGGCGCAAATAATGGTGAAGTGTCATATAGTCGATGTCCACATAACACCACTGGAGGAAAAGACAACATACATCTCATCAAAATATCGAATGAATACCAAATTCACATGACTACTAATAGCAAGACTTCACCCATGTCCTCACGAACAAACGTAACTACTCACAAAGCATATTCATGTTCATAATCAGAGGAGTAATAATATGCATAAAGGATCTGAATATATGATCTTCCACCAAGTAAACCAATTAGCATCAACTACAAGGAGTAATCAACACTACTAGCAACCCACAGGTACCAATTTGTGATTTTGATACAAGATTGGATACAAGAGATGAACTAGGGTTTTGAGAGGAGATGGTGCTGGTGAACATGTTGATGGAGATTGACCCCCTCCCGATGAGAGGATCGTTGGTGATGATGTTGGTGATGATTTCCCCCTTCCGGAGGGAAGTGTCCCCGGCAGAACAGCTCCGCCAGAGCCCTAGATTGATTCCGCCAAGGTTCCGCCTCGTGGCGGCGGAATTTCATCCCGTAAGCCTGCCGACGATTTTTTCCAGGGTAAAAGTGATGATATAGCAGAAGATGGACACCGGAGGACCACCAGGGGGCCCAGGAGATAGGAGGGCGCGCCCTATAGGGGGGGGCCCTGTCTCCTAGACAGGGTGTGGGCCCCCTGGCCTATTTCTTTCACTCAGAAATTCTTATTAATTCCAAAAAGTTGTTTCGTGGAGTTTCAGGACTTTTGGAGCTGTGCAGAATAGGTTTCCAACATTTGCTCCTTTTCCGGCCAGAATTCCAGCTGCCGGCATTCCCCCTCTTCATGGTAAACCTTGTAAAATAAGAGAGAATAGCCATAAGTATTGAGATATAATGTGTAATAACAGACCATAATACAATAAATATTGATATGAAAGCATGATACAAAATGGACATATCATCCCCCACCCGTGAACCAAGATCAAGTTAGTGAACATCATTTGACGCAACAAGTTTGGCCAACATTAAGCCCAGTTTCACACAACCAAAATGAAGCTTTTGAAGAGGACAATTATGAGTACGAGGAGGATGACAACGAAGTTGATCTCCATGACAAAAATGTGGGTGATCTCGAGCAATATCATGTGCAAGAGACAATGGACCAATCCATGCCTTTTTCTGTGCATACGCATCGGACTCCGATGACGATGGTCCCGATGAAGAAGTTAATGAGGAGGGGTTCACGCTCAAGGAGGCCCAAGCATTTAAGAAGGTATTCGGGCGGGATCACAAGACACCATTGTTCAAGGATCTTAGTCTCGCGGATGAAGTCGTTGTAGATGGTGGCAAATGTATATCTCTTGGAGCTAGGCCAAGTTCTCACCATGATTTGGAAGACGACAAGAATGGGATATATACCGGTTATTAGTTTGAATCCTTCTTAGAATTGAAGATGTGGCTCGACAACTACTCGATTACGCATTATCGTCCACATAGAGTGGCCAACTCAGACGTCAATGTGCATACACGATTAAATGTGAAGTGCCAAGATGTCCATGGATTGTGCGTGCAAGGCCATGGAAAGAAGGTCCCACTTGGCACATAGTGAGTTGTTTACCAAGTCACATGTACCGACACAGCACCACTTAATCATCGGAACAGCAGGGACTCCTAGCCCTTCCCTGACATCTTTGTTGTACTGCCACTTCGATACATCCTCAAAGTTTACGGGCCCTTCAAGAATATCATCGTTGTATGCCGCAGGGCATATCTCAACTCGAGCATTTTCAAGAAACCATTGTAGGTAGTTATCGAAAGAATGTTAGCTATGCTCACGAAGCTATCCGCTTGTAGTATTACGAGCTTGCTCCGCACTAAGATGGAAACGGATAACATACGATGCATGATGATTGCCCCAGTCCTTTATCTTTTGCTGCTTTCTCCAATCCAACCTGCATGGTACAAAACCAAACATTAGCACAATAAAAAAGGAGTGGCGATGCTTAGTCAATACGGTTCATGCTCTCTTACCTATGAAGTGCTTTGTCCGTGTCCACCCATTCCGGCGGGTGAGGCTAGAACAGACCAAACTAATGATACACGCGATGTGGCAAATGAAACTCAACCGCCCAGTTGCATATCAGTGGGCACCACATAAGCCAGAGATCCCTATCCCGCAAGCACATCGGGTTGATGACAAACTCCTCGGTGTACCCAATTCTGTCATTGGCGCCATATGGCTGCCATATCACCTATGAAATAGGGAAACGACACGACATTGATGACTATTTTTTAGGCAAGCATGAGAAATGACTGAAGTAATGTCCTCTTACCTGCTCAGGCTTAATCGTGTCCAACTCGGCAATGTACTTTTGGTACATGAGATTGACATTGTTCGTCATCTCAGATACCACATCCCACTTGTAAGCCCAAGTGGGGCGCCGTAATTCGCCATGTTCATCCCAAGGATTAAACTTGACGCTCTTTAGGCATCCAACATGAAGACGCTCCCAGCTCCATATGGAAAGTAGAAGCATATTGCCACCAATGCCTGCACTACCTGTGATCCTTTAACACGCATCATCCAGCTACATATGAAAGAAAACAATGTTAACTTGACAGCAAGGTTGCATTGCTAATGAAGAAATGAATTTATAACAAAACGAACCAACTACCTGTTGGTACAAGTAGGCAAGAGTTGCTGAACCCCAGCTCCATCCACTATCAAAGACGGTCAACGCCTTCAGCCACATCCATGGAGCATTCTTGCCTGTGGATTCAGGAAACAAAGTCCTCGAGACAACATACCACATACAGACATGAGCATGTGTCTGTATCACATCATCAGTGGCATCCCCAGGGCAATGCGCAAAGTTCCTTTGAATCCACGTGAAAGCAGCTCCGGCTGCTATCCTTTCCTTCTTCTTCTGCTCTTATCCCTCCTCTACATCAGCCTCAGCCTCAGTAGGAGCCATACCGATAAGAGGAATCATCTACTCGCGCCACCTATCAGAATCGGTGCTCATACATAGAGGCCTCCAATCGATAGGAAGCCTGGTGATCAAGGCCACATCCTCGAGCATCACGGTCATCTCCCCAGTCTGATCAGCAAGACAGGTCACCAGTGGAACGTTGAGGTTCAGCGTGGACCAACTGACCAAATGAATCCATGGGAGGAGTCCTGCCTGCTAGATGTAGGGTGTGTACTGGTCATCGTAGGGCATGACAGGACCAGAGACCCCGTGATACCGAATCTTCAGAGGTTCCAGCTTCTGCAAAAAAAAGTAATGACAAATCTTAGGGCATATCAATTTCAACTAAAGGCAAATTTGCAAAATATTTAGATTAATCATTATTACCATCTCCTTCTCGCGCATCATGTAGGCCCGATGTCGTGTGTCGTAGGCATCACCGAGAAGCCAAACCATCCTTACAAAGTTCAAACATTAAACATATATGAGTTCATCTTCATCTCAAATATCGGTATACACTAAACATCTCATATGTGTTCAACTACAAGAATCTCAATATCTCCTTCTCACACAATGAATAAATTACTGTAAATTCTCATATATATCTCGTATGTTTTGGACCCAGATTTCGGAGGGGGAGGCATGTTTATAGATTCTGGGAGCTAGGAGACTCCAAATGAGGAGCGGTTTTCTCCCACACGATCGTGATCGAACGACCGAGAGCATGGAGGGGGTTTGGATGGGTTTTGGGCCACTTTGGAGGGGTGTTGGGCTGTACAAAAGAAGGGGTTTCGGGCTACGCGGTTAACCGTTGGAGTATCAAATGGACTCCAAATGGCACGAAACTTGACAAGCGGTCTATTGGTGGTATACAAAGTCCGCTTGGCAAACCTCAGGCCACTCCGAGAACGTTTAACACCCGCACACAAAAAGAGGTAAAAGGGGGCGCCGGGGGACATAGGAGTGCCGGATTGCAAAACAGACAACGGAGAAAATGCTCGGATGCATGAGACGAACACGTATGCACAAAGAGATGCACATGATGACATGATATGAAATGCAGATGATGGCATGGCAGAATGCAACACGCAAGCACATGACATGTCAAGGATGGCGAATAACTAGCGGACACCTGGCACATCAAATCCGGGGCGTTACAAAGCACGATCAGAAGAAGCCATCATAGACATGAATAAGAAGAGTTTGGCGAACTTGAAGATTTATTGACCTTTAGAAGACCAAACTCCTATTATATAATTACGTTAGATGCGACGATTGTGATTTGTCATTTGTTTGATGTTTTTGGACGGCCACAAAATAAAATTTGTCATTTAAAAAAACGATTGTTTGTATTGTGTGTATCCCTCTATCTCTCTTATCTCACCCCAAAACCCTTGGAACCAATAGAGGATGAATGGAGATGAACTCACAATTCTGGGACCGATAAGTCAATTGGAGACGGACCAATGGATTCGGAACATGGAAATCATACGGAAAATAACACTATAGCCGGAAAGGATATGACCCAACATGCTCTTTAGTGCTTTGAAAGAGGTGCTGCTGCTTGGTGGAGGATGTAACAAACCATCAATGGATGGCAAGAAGTAACCACTTGGAAAGAATTTAAGTTGACTTTGCTAAAATCTTGTCTTGTGTCCCCGAATTTGAAGCCTTATGGAAATGATATGAAGAAACTCTGTGCATGCAAGCTTTGTGGAGAAATAGGACACAACCTTAAAGAACACAAGGATGAATGCCCTAATTGTGAAGGCAGCCACCCAGCTGAAGAATGCCCAACGAGGCAGATTACTTGTTTCTTGTGTGAAGGAACTACCCACTACCCTGCTCAGTGTCACATTCACCCCATGGTACAAAGAACCATCCAATAGAAGAAAGAAGCAATGAAAGGAGCCCTCGTGGAAATTTTAGAAGAACATGTGATGAAGGAAGAGGTGGAGGACACACCCGAAGAAAACCCAATTAAACCCTACACCAAGTCTTGCTATTCATGTGGAGAAGAAGCACACATCTCCCAGAATTGTCTGAATGGGGATCTAGTAGAATTCCCGACAAAGGAAGTAGAGTATGACCCACAGGAAATAGAAGCCCTGATTGGAAAGGAAATGTCTATGAAGAGAAGTAGATTGGATACCAAGAAGGACCTGAGTCATATCACCTGTTTCAGGTGCAAGGAGTCAGGGCACTACTTCACGGTTGCCCAAAAAGGAAGTCGAGGACCCTTGGAGGCTTTGTAGTCACAAGGAAACCTCGAGATTTGTTAGAAGTAATATGTTTTCATTGTAATGGAGCAGGGCACTTTGCCAGAGAATGCCCCAAGGAGAAGGAGACTTGTGCTAAATAGTTAAGTTGGAAAAAGAAATATAGTAGTAGTTGTAGTGAGAATATTTCGTTTATATTGAGGGGTTGAGTTGAGGCATGTAATGGAAATGCAAGGGATTGTAGTCATTTGAGAATCAATAAAGTTAGCATCCTGGGTACTGAATTAGATGTATGAGTTGTTACTCTATGAAGAAAGATTTTGACCATTTTAGAGGATATGAGAAATATGGTCTATGGATGAATTTGTGCATTTCAAGGGTGGTAGTACCCTGTGAGGAGATTTGACCCCTGGAAAAGATAATGATATTCCACGAAGTGGACTATGGACAAAATAAGTACGAGTTTTATCTCTATATGTGGGATACCCCAAGAATATGAAGGGATGAAGTACTATTTGGATATAAAGGAGGTGTACCGTTGGTAATATGGAGCAATTGTAACTCCATGATGAGTCTCAGTAGTCACATCTTAGTTGGTACCAATGGAAGGAAGGGAGGCAATACCGTTGGATGGATTTAAGAATGCTAGGAAGCTGGATGTTGGAATAATGATCAGTTGCCCCGATGATGAGTTCAAGGTTTACAAGTGATGAGATGGGCCATAACCCACAGGCTCCAGGACCTGCCAAGAAGAAAGCACATTCTTGCTGAAGGAAAAACCATGGAAAAAGTTACGACTTTATTAACAGACGATCTTATAGGAGTTACGCAAAACCAGAGAGTTGTGAAGAAACAATAGATGTTTGTTTGGCTTGTAGAATCAATGGATTATCCGAGCCTGGTTCGTTGACAAGAGAAATTCTGCAATGCTTGTGAGGAAGACCGACTGTTAGAATGCGAGATTCGCTAAACCATATACAAGTTAATGATTTGGGTGCGGGATGGATTGATCACCATGCCGACTTACTCTTATTATTCGCCTTGCTATGTGGGATGATAAATGTAAGTGACTTACCTATAGTAGAGAGACGACAATATTAAACCTTGATTGAACCTTAAAATGGTATGACAATTTTCCCCCTTGTACAACGAAGCTGTTGCCAATCGTAGGATATACTGTGAGGTTCAACCCAGACCCATTTCCTGCAGGAGAAACCATAAATTGTTGACCACCATGAGATATCGATAGTTGTTCAGTATTGGCACCAGACCCGTCAACTAAGAAGACCCAGTCATGGAATAACCTTACCAAGATAAAAGGACAGAGGAATTGAGAAAAAAAGGTTATGCCACTATCGGAAGAGCCCAGAGGAGGATTTATCCTGAAGATGTGAGAAGATCGACAATGTCAACAATAAGGATGGAGTATATAAGTTTTGAAGGAACCGTAACAATGTTTTTAAGGGTTGTAGCACCCCAGACCCCCTGTGATGATCGTTGGATTTTGAGAAGACCCCGACCCTAACCTATTTATTTCTATCCTCTTTGAATCTTGAGGACGAGATTCATTTTAAGGGTGGTAGGTTTGTAACATCCCAAAATTCTAAATTTTGGAATGTTATATTAAATAGATAGTCTTGATGGATTGTTTGATTGTGGTGCGGTTGCTTGTGTGAAATTGAGTGAAATTTGAAACATTTGACGTTAAATGTGAGGGAATAAAAGGACTTTCCCAAACTTTTATCTTGTTTTATGGTATCCATGAATTCAAATTCTTTTGAAATACAAAACCCGAGAGAGAAGATGACATAACTTCTTCCATTTAAATAAATGGAAACGGTTTTGAAAAGATTTGAATTCCATTTGGAACTATTTTCAAATTCAGAAACTTTAAGCAACTCAATGATTTTCATGAGAGAAGATAAAATGACTTCTTCAAAACATATGAAATATGAGTTGAGAGTTTAAAAGAAATCCAATTTAAAGTCCCTTTGAAAATTATTTTCAATTTGGACTTATTTGGGTTTTATTCAAATTATTTTTCTCCAAAAATAGAATATACGGAAAATAGGGTAAAATGATTTCCTACTATAGAAAATTGGAGACGAATTAATTTGAAATTATTTTGGTATTTTTAAAATGATATTTATTGTGTTTTATTGCATTAGTAGCACTCTATGCTTTATTTAAATTTGTGTTGATTTTATTTGAGGCTAGAAAAATGTTCACGTTGTAGAAAATCTTTTTCTGAAAATTTTGATATATTATATGCCTATAGTATATTTTATATTATCTGATTTTATTCTTGCTTTCTAGAAAAAAAATGTTTTACATAAAGAAAAAACTTCCTTCCGCCGACTAGGCTGGCCCAGCTCTAGCTAGGTCGCGGCCCAACCAGCCCGCATCGCTTGTCCCTGAGCTTGGGAAGG
>NC_057798.1:90864115-90874018 GCF_018294505.1 Triticum aestivum
ATAAGTCGGAGCCGCCCGATGCCGCCTCGCAGCGCCGCCACCTACGCCCGTATCTCGCCGCACCACTACCGCGTCTCGCTGGAACCGAGATGCCGCACCACCGCCTCGCCTTTCGCCGCCGCAGCCGCACTTTGTCGCCGCCCACACCTTGCCCCGCTGCCGAGGACGAAGCTACCACTGCAGTTCGTCTCGCCGTCGGCGGTAACCGCCATTTTTTTCTGGTTTAGTTAGGTTTTCTTTTGAAAAATCCTAGATCGGTTTTTTCAGTTTTCTTTAAAACCCAGTTTTATTTACTATTTAGTTAATTTAGTTAGTGAACGTTCACCGGTATAGCCTCTGTAGTGAAAGAGTTTGTTCGTTATCGTTCGGTAGCAAACGTTTGTTATTTAGATTTTCTTTCTTTTTCTGTTTTATTTTCGGCCAGGGACCAATCCGTAAATACTTTTCCTTTAGATTAGCCCCTGGCTTTCAAACGCTCACAACTCTTTGCTCGTTTATCCAAATCCAACGAAACCAACACCCACTTCTTTGTTGCGATCCTATCTATCCAGATAATCAACTTGAACATGTTTTTGAAATTTTAAAATTTGTTTTTCAAATAAATTTGAATTCAAACTTCGTTTGATCGTAACTTAAGTTCTATAACTCTGGCTGAGTTGATTCTTTTTGCAAATCGAAGCTCTTGACCTAAACTTCCTGACAAGGCGAAATCCACATAATTTTGGTATTGTTAGGAATTGTTTTATGTTGCAAGAGTTATTTTCTTGGTTTTGATGTTTTTCGAAATGTCTTCTTCGTTCTTTCCGATCTTTTGAATGATTGCTTATGTGCGGTTACTATTGCTTGTTCATGATAGATTGACCAGAGTGTGACGAGTAGAACTATTAGGAGTTATGAGTGCGAATCATCTTCATCAATAGTACGAGGCAAGTTCACACTTTGATCATATCCCTTTATTACCCAGTTTATTATGCATTAGTTTCAACCCTCAAACATTGCATGAGTAGGATTTGTTACATGTGGGTATTGGGAAGTAGTTGATGAGGTAGAACCTATTATCCTTTATATCAAAACCCCGGGAGTTACTACGTTATGCTTCTACTGCTATGCTATGCTCGTAGAAGTGGTTTGGTTTGAGTGATTCATGAAAGATGTGAGAGTTATTATTAATGGTTAACTTAAGGTGGCTACTTTAATACACATCTGGGTAGAATGGTAGGGGCACCCTGGAGCACCCAGTGGTTTGCCCGGGCACCTAGAGAACCCAGTGCTTTCCCAAGGGGATCCCGGAGGACCCGTGTGATCATCCTATTGAATGCTACCCAGGCTCAAAGGGATCATAAGATTATTCATGATAGAAACTTCCGTGTGCATCCACAAGACATTATGGTCTCTGGCATAGTTGAGTAAGATGCATGAGCTCTTGAAGAGGTGGACTAGCAGATGTAGGGGATGTAGGTGGTACTGTCTACCCGGAGTAAAGAGTTAATTTTTCTGAAAGACTGTGTCTCGGTCATCCGTTTCTCAAACATCTTGAAGTGCGAGAAATTCAATGGAGGAGATCGAGTCTTGTGAGGAAAAGTGCGCAAACCTCTGCAGTGTACAAACTAATCATGGTTAGCCGTGTCCCCGGTTATGAACATCTTGAGTATCTGGTTCTTGGATTATCATGTTGATCTCATCATGTTACTTAAATAATTTGTTGGGTTATTGATGTTAATTTGGGATTGAGTTGGAGGAACCTTCTCAATGTTTTCAACAGACTTTGTAGCTAAATAAAATGTATTCCTTTGTTGAGGGGAAAATTGGCTTTATGCAAATATAAACTTAGAGCTCTTTCCACCAGCCGAATATGCATGTACTGATAGATATTATTCATCATTATCCTATGGTGTGAATTTGCCAGTATATTCAATGTACTGACTTATATGGCTGCAACGTCTCATGTTGCAGGAATCTTACGACAAGTAAGTGATACGTGAGGGTTATGATTTCTACACTCAACTTTGTCGTTGGTGGTGATGGGAATCCACAACCTTGTTGTTTCTTCCGCTATATGGATTGAGGTAATAGTATTTACGTTACTTTATAAATGTGATTTACCTTTGTTATAAATCCTCGAGCACTATGTATGTTAACATATCGATCCAGGGATGACTCTTAAGCACATAGACTTGATCCATTTGGGTTGGGTCGTTACATTTATATACACACCAGAGGGGCCTAGGGTTTGTACAAGGTCGGTTTATCAGCAAAGGAAACCTCCAGACTCTATTCTTGCCATCCACGTACTAAGAAGTCCCTTCCAGACACGGTAGATAATCTTCAGCTTGTTCCTGTACGACCCATGCAACTCGGCCCATAATCCTAGGCCGAACACTTGAGGATCCCGAATCCAGGACTCCCTCACCCGGGCCCCCAGGCGCCCTGGTGGGTTGTGCCCCCTCAGGGCACCCCTCTAGGTGCTGCTCTGGCCCTTTGGATGTCTTCTGGTCCATAAAAAATCCAAAAAATGTTTCACGGTCACTACTAGAAAAACCCCTACTAATGGCGCACCTAGTATGGCCATTAATGGCGCATCTGTGGTGCGCCATTAACAGCACACCATTAGTAATTTTTACTGGCGCACCACCTGGTGCGCCATTAGTATCTGGTATACTAATGGCGCACCGCGGGTGCGCCATTAGTATAGGCCAGGGTGCGCCATTAGTATGCCTCCTAGGGGCCATGTATATCCAGGTGCTTTGGCATACTAATGGCGCACCACCACTGGATGCGCCATTAGTAACCATGGCATATTAATGGCGCACTTACCAGTGATGCGCCATTAGTATTCTTTGTCATACTAATGGCGCACTGTCATGTGATGCGCCATTAGTATGAATATTAGGTTTTTTTATTTTTTTTATTTTCTGTTTTTTGCACAGGTTACAAAATGTATAATTTGACAAAATATAGACAGCACACATCAACAACAGATTCATCGAATACAATAGAAGATTAGTCTTTGAATACAATTCATCATATTAGTCTCCGAATACAATTCATCATATTAGTCTCTGAATTGAAAAGACCGAACAAAGATAGAACATTATATTACAAGTCTCGAGACCGCGAGTAGCGAGTTTGTCTTCACATTACAAGTCGATATCGATCATCTAAACTACCATCACATAGAAGAGAGCTGCAGTCATCACGATGAAACTCGTCTTCATCCGGTTCCTCCAGCGCTCCCTCCCCTCTCCCGCTAGATAGCGGGCGTATCTAGATTCGGCCCTGGCCCTAGTGGCGTACCTTTTGTAACTGTTACCGCTGAATCGGTGAACCTGTCTCCGACACTCCTCCCAATCATCATAGACTCCGGGAACCTTACCCTTGTACACGACATACGTCGGCATCGCTATGCACTAGCCAAACGAAATGTTAGTACCAATTCACAAACAATACATAAGCAATATATAATTATGCAACAGAACGATCGGAAGAGAAAAGCAAGACATTAATAGCATCGATTACATCTAAGTTGAACGACTCTCGAAACCAAAGAGACATACTACAAGTTCATTAAAGTTTAATTACAACATGAGCCAATCAATGTTTCAGAACTAGACACAGCATCACTGCTTTCGACTCGACTCAAGAGACCGGAGCGTCGATGAAGCCGCCGTCTATCATGGGAGTCATGAAATAACGGTCGTTGTCAGCCTGCATTTGTAGCATTGTGTCGATGTCACTGTTGGACGGTTGATTTCTGAGGTAGAACTGCCCCGAGGTACGAAGGACATCTTGATGGATGATTTCCGCAAACTCCGACTGGATGCGAAAGAATTCTTGTCGGAGGTCCACGTCCTGGATTGCCGACACGCTCGCGGCCCAATCTTTGAGTTTACTCGGTAGCAGAAGTTGATGATGGTCCCGTACGATCGCCCGCATGTGATGGATGGCGTAGTAGGCACCCTTCTGACCGCCAGGCGGCTGCTTGACGCAGCAGAACGTCGTATTGTGGGAGAACACGTGCTTGCCGTACTTACGAATAGGCCTGGTGAAGGTGCCTCCAGATTTGGCGTAGCCGGGGGGAACATCATCAAGAACCTTCTTGACATTTGTGTAGTCTACGTTCGACTGACGGTCCGGGTCGAAATACGTGGCCATGGAATATTTGGGGCTTAGGAGGATGAGCGTGCAACGTATGTCACTGCAGAAAACACGGAATGTTAAAAGAAAAACAATCGAAATGTAAGAATTCATATGTTACGGGCCGGTTGAGGGGAGGACTTACTCGGGAAAGTAAGGCACGAGGAAGTTATCCTTATCTTGGTTTGCCAGAATGACGCCTTCGAGGTAAGAACTCGCGACTTGCCGGTCCCCAGCGCTGCCCAAGAGCATGGCACGCATGTAGAAGGGGTCGACTATCACGATGTCCGGGGTCTTGTCGCGAATGATCCGCATCTCCATACTCAGCGAAAATAGCCGAACGAAGGTGTAGTGCAGCGGATGAAGGTTCAACATAGCGTGGATGTCATCAAAACGCAGGACGATCGTACGCCCGATGGAGTTATCCACAAAGCCCTTGCCCTCTGGCACCTTGGACGCGAAAACTGGGTATGCCACATCCTTCTCCCTGAGACGCCGCTTCTCCAAAGAAAGAACACTGTCATGCAGACTCCGCATAGCACCGGTTGCAGCATTGAGCATATTTGTCAGTAGCATCGCCCTACCCGCCACATGCACCCTCCTCGAGATATCCTGTGGTGAAGGTGGCCCGTCCTGAGCACGGATCGTACTCGGTGCCAGCTGGCTCGCACCCTTCTTAGTCTTTCTTTTGCGTGCCTTCTTCTTCTCCTGTAATGGGACCGAGTTCTGCTCACAGACCACCTTCTTGAGTGTGTTGGGGCTGATAATATTTCGCACCTCGCCTATCTGAGGCTCGGTGAAGTCGGCAGCTGGAGGCGTCTCCTGAGAGCTGAACGTCAGATGGCGCCTGTTGCAACTTGGCTTCTCCGCGGTACCAGCTAGATCGCACACGTCTTTTGTTGGGTTTTGTTCTTGATAAGGAGGCCCCATGAAGTCGCCATCGTACCCATGATCGGCAAAGTATTGATCGACGTTGCCAAATGTATCATCATCGTCGTCGTCGTCGTTCTGATCTTGTGCCATATGCATGTTTGGATCCACTGGCATAGGGATGTCCGGCACCGTTACGGCGGTCTTGCCATGGGGCTGACTTGGCGCCGGCACGACTGGCAGTGTTGTCTTTGGGGTGGTGTCCCCCGCCCCCAAACGAATCTGGATCTTCGGCCAAAGCAGGGGCCAGCTCAGGCAGGCGCTGAGGGTCATCACGTCTTCATCGTCGGCCCCGACGGGTCGAATCGGAGGTAACAAGTCGTCGCAGCCTGGCAGCACCCGAACCAGTTGAACCCTAAACAAGTTGGGTGGCATCTGGGTACCGTGGAACAAGGGGTTGCCCAGTTGAACGATTTTGCCCTTGGCGACAACGACCAACTCGTTGTTCACGAAGTGGAGGAGAGTGCACGGAACGTCGGCGGCGCCCTGCGAAAACATGTAGGGCGTCAAGGATGCCCAGTCAAAGGCAAGGAGATGAAGTCCTCGGCCGAGAGAGGCTTAATTAGTTACCGTGATGATGGCGTCGAGCTCGGCTAATGTCGACGCATCGCCAACGGCGGGCGTGCAGTTGATGGAGGTGCCGCTTGCTGCAGAGGTGCCGAGCGGCGTACACCCGGGTACATTAAGCTCCCGTGCCGGCGTCGGAGACACCAATGTCGCCTCCGCCGGAGGCACCAATGGCCCCGCCATCGCATTATGCGAGTTGCTGGCCGTGAAGCTAGGAATCGGGGGCGGCCCCTGTTGGCCGCCCGCAATCCACGCACTCAACGCCGAGATCAAGGTAGCCACAAGGGCGGTGATCGTCGCTCCAAGTCGTTGTTCCACTTGCTCTTGGACAATCTCCGGAATCCGCGCCACCTGTGCCTTGAGTTCTTGAACCTCTCGCGCCTGGCTTTCTGAGCTGGTCTTTTTCTCCTTCCGCACACCAGCGGTATAGTATGACCCCCATTTTGTCGACAAGCCTTTGCCGGCCAAACGACCAGCTGACGTCGGCTTACTGAGCTTATCCTTGTTCTTCATTACATTCAACCCCCTATTTAGAGTGGTGTCCCAAGGGTTGCTCTTAGTCGACCCCGCGCTAATGCTTTCAGTCGCCTGCGGAAGGAATGAGAACCATTTAGAAATTTGGCTTCATTAATAGAATGCAACCATATGGAGCTAATTACGCGGGGGTGTATTCCTTACCAGAACAAGCTCAAGCTGCCTGGTCTTCGGATCCGTGGTAAGCTCCTTTGTTTTCGGGTCCTTCTTGTACCGGGCCCTGACAAAGTTCCTGGTCTGCTTGTCACCGTATTTATCGAAGAGGGGCGGTAGGCCTTGCTCGGCACGGTCCGCCTCCTCCTTGTCCCATATAGGCTCCGCCACTCTGTAACCGCCGGGACCGAGTGTGTGTTCCCCTATGTTCAGCTCCCGCATTTGTTTCCCCCACTCACTTGATTGGGAGCTTGCGGTGCTCGAGCAATTGATCTTGAAGTCGTTGTAGTCATCTTCGGTGATCGAAGGATTTTTCTCCTTGATCTTCCGATAACTCTCACCTTTCTCGATCATTCTCTTCACATTGCTTTTCCAAGTAGACAGGGCCTTGCTCATCTTCGTGAGGGCAGCATTGTTCACTTTATTCCCTTTGAGGCTTGTGTTTTCAAATTCAGCGGGGAACTTGTATCATTCGTGCAGCTTCGTGAAGAGGAGGTTGCGCAAATTCCCTCGGTCAGGATGCCTCAGGTTCTCGGTGTTGATCGAGACGGTGCTCAGGACAATGCACCCGAGCTGAAGCGAGTACCCCTTGACTATTTGTTCGGGCGCCGTTGGATTCCCGTTGGAGTCCACTTCAGTAACTTCCTCCTTGAGGGTGCGGAGCACGATCGGGCGCCGGTCCTTCCGTTGCCTCTTCGGTTGGCTGCCATCTGTGCGTGCGCCGCCATCATCAGTGGTGGCATCCTTGGCGGCACCATCAGTGGTGGCATCAGTGTGGTCATCCTCGGCGGCACCATCCGTGGTCTCAGGATCGGTGGGGAAGGCGTCGGCCTCATACAAGTGAGGTTGTTCCTCCATCTCCTGGGACAGCTCCCAGAATGGCTTGCCACCCGAACCCCCGGCCTCATCGTTGTGGGCCATGTTTCCCTCTAAATAGAAACAAAGTTTGGTCAAAAAGTTGGTTATTGTCAAGGAACAAGATCATGGTCTCATCATTTAGGGTTTGTCGACACCGAGGCATCCTAAAATCTAAGCTTTTATCATTGAAGGTTTTTCGATGCCGAGGCACCCTAAAAGCCTAACCTTTCATCATTTCGGTTTTTATCGACACCGAGGCACCCTAAAAGCCATGCATTAGTCACAAGTACGGCGGGGCACTTGATCCTACTTAATTAACTACTAAGATACCCCGGCCCATGCATTAGTCACAAGTACCCCATGTGTCCTATTTTTAGCAAAGTCATGCTAAAATTCACGGAAAATTTCAGCATGACTTTGCTGAAAATAGGACATATGGAGTACCCGAATTTGCCGGAACAGAAGTTAATCGACATTCCGGCAAACTCAAGGGCCTCTCGGGGTACCTGCAAAATCATTATCCCAGGTGGACAAGGCAATGTGCTACTTGCTTAAATATCATTTGGCCAACTATCTGAAATGTTCGTGCACACTTGTCCAATCCTTCCAAAGCAGTAAGAGCATTATGCATATATAAGTAACATTTCCAGGGTCTCACTACTTCACAACAATTTAATTATTGTCAAATGTTAATCACAAACCAAAACACCAACTATCATATGACTTCAGAATCATATTAGTGTCCAATTACCACTTGAGTAAATCATCACTATGACATACAAGATGCGGGTGAACAGTTACAACTATCAAATCACAAACAGGCAGATGAAAGAGTGTATAGTTTTCTCCTTCAAGTGCTGAACATAAATTCAGATTGCATGACTATATATCCATGAAGGCATTTTCATAAAACCATTCATCAGATAAGAGGTAGAAACTCTAGTGGAGCAATGATTGCTTAGTGTTTGGCTGCAGCAGAATGTGGCATTTCCATAGATTACTTGATTTGACCAATATGAACACAACCTTTGAATTTGACCATTCAGTTATCGCCCGGGGTCACTAGGCCCTCCTACTTGTAATTATTGTTAATTTGCAGTTCCTAGCTAGACATAATGTTGTCCCTAACTGTCCCTAGTCTGTTCAAAAGCTATGATGGATCATTTTCTGATTGACTAATATTGGTGCAAATCAGGTTAGTCCTCAGCAGTTACCAACTAAGTCTTTTTGTCCTTCTTTTCTGCCAGTTCAGGTGGGATCTTGTTCGGCAATCACCGCACCAATAAGAAAGAACAGAGGACAGTACACAAAATCGTTTGCTAATTCTCAGAATCTCTGCAACAATGCCTTAGTCAATATTCTTGCTTGATACAATTGTTCTTGGAATAATATATCAACAAAGAGAAACTCCCCACACATTTGATCTTGGTACAGACACAAGTGAAAGAATCTGTTATATATATTGGCCATAGCTTACACCAGAACAGTAGCAACTAAACTTTGATTACTCATTTGGTTGAACCAAAAGTCAAACTGATAAAATCGGAACAAGGATCGATAGTACGCTCAGTTTCACTTAAGATATAAAGTATGGAAACTCCATGTTTACCAGCTTTGCAGTATAGACAGAGCATATTGAAATTTTCAAGCATAGACAGCACAGTTGATAGAAGCTAAATCCAAAGACCAATGCTCAGACCGCTAGATACTGATACTCTTAATACAATAAAAACCGAGAGTGCAAAGCAGAGTAATTGGATACAAACCAATGCATCGACATGATCTGATATTGTATCAATGGAACAAGAGAAACAAAGAATTTGCTAAAATGGCGTGTCACACGCAGACCAGATGATACAGTTTCCAATTCAGCAATTCAGCAAACAAAGAATTCTGCATCTAATCAACTACTCTAGGTATGTACGTACATGGCAGACAAAAACACCTAGCAATAGCAACAAGAGAACATAGTTTCGTCCCTTAGGAAAAAAACACGCCAGAGCATGAGAGATGGAGAGAGCAGAGAGAGAGGGGGGGGATGATACCTTGCGAGCTCCCCTGATGGCGTGGGTAGTAGGGTCGGGGCAGCGTCCCGGGAAGAACTAGGCACACGCGGTCCGAGGTGCGTGCAACCTGCGCGCGAGAGGAACCAGCATCATCAGGGAACCTTGACGGCGGCACAATCGAATCGAACAAAGGGGGAGGGGGAGGAGAAGAGGACCTTGCGAGACCTTCAATGGCGGGGTCGCGGGAGAGAAGAAGCACGTGAGCAGCGGCGTGGTCGATGGGAGCAGCTCGAGCAGAGGTGGCGGTGGATCTGGCCGGCGTCGAGGGCGGCGGGGCGGTGGCGTCGGGAGAGGAGAGGGGAAGGGGATCGAGGGCGAGGGCTCGGGCGAGGGAGAGAGAGGGGATCGAGGGCGAGGGCTCGGGCGAGGGAGAGAGAGGGGATCGATACGAGGGGGGCACAATACTAATGGCGCACCACCCCTCGGCGAGCCATAAGTATATACATGCTAATGGCGCACCTCGACCTGGTGCGCCATTAGTATTTTTTTTTATTTCCGCTCGAGCCAACAGGTTATCTCCCGCCTGACCTTATCCACATCAACTCCCCTCTACTAGCTCGACTGGTCAGGTGCTAGTTCTCACACCAGGAGGTCCTGGGTTCGATTCCTAGGCTCCACAAAAAAAACTTTATGCATTTAAAATGCGGTTTGATACTTATTT
>NC_057798.1:90874418-90886763 GCF_018294505.1 Triticum aestivum
AGTAGGGGAATCGAGGGTGCGGGGGGTCAGCGGCGGCGGCCGGTGGACCGGGGGGTGCTCGGCGGCGAGGGGGACCGGATCTGGCGAGGTGGGATAGCTATCGAGATGGAGGGGGATCGAGATCGAGTGTCCATGAAATTTAAAAATATTCATGATAGTTCAAAAAGTGCCCATGAAATACAATCGAGAAATGAAGGCTACAATTTAAATACAATCGATCTTAGCTAGCTATCTGTTAACAATCTTCTTGCCCTTCTTTTTCGCAAATGGAGTTCTTCTGTGGAACGGACGTCCTTTAGGAAGGGTGGTCCTGCTTCTTCTTGTGGTGTATGCTGCTACTTCATCATCGTCGTCATGTTCGATTCTCGAGTCGCCGTACTTGTCGAAGTCTTGCTCATTGGCTACTCCATCCATTCCGATGATCTTCCTTTTGCCTCTCCTCACGACAACACGACTGGTCTTTGACGGGTCAGTAATGAAGAAGCATTGGTCCACTTGGGAAGCCAGTACCCATGGCTCATTTTTCGCGGTGACGTTTGCGCCGCGGTCTTGGATTTGGCTTCGGGTATAACCATGGTGGTGAAATACCGGTCTTATTTTAGGACGCTCTTGGCCCATCTGACACGGAACATCGGGACCTTCTCTCCAGCGTAGCTCAGCTCCCAGATCTCCTCGATCCTTCCGTAGTATCTGTCCTTGTCGTTACTGGTGTAGGATTCCATCGTTACCCCGGAGTTCTGATAACCATCGCTCTTCATGTCCTTGGCCTCGGTGTAGAATGTGTAGCCGTTGATACCGTACGCCTCATAGGTCATCAGGTTGTGCTCGGCGCCCTGTGATAAGGAGAATATGAGTTGTTCTTCCGCGGAAGAATCCTCATGTAAAGGGTACGACAGAAGCTTCTTCTTGAACCAACGCGTGAAACATGAGTTGTGCTCTTTGAGTATATCTCCGTCCGTCCTCTGTTGGCCTCGGTCATTGTACGTCTTCTTAATAAAGGTTTTGTGCTCTACCACCCAAGGATCGACCACGTCTATGTGTTGTAGCGCTACTAGGTTTGCTCTTTCAAAGTCGACATGCATTTCGCGGCGACCCTCACGGTGACCCCATCCAGCGAGCCTGCCGAGGTGCCTGTTGACGGGCAGACCAACGGGGTTCTCGATGCCTAGATAATCCGTGCAGTAGGAGATGCACTCTTCGGTCAGAAATCCCCTGGCTATGCTTCCCTCTGGACGTGACATGTTGCGAACGTATCCTTTGCTGACACCATTCATCCTTTCGAATGGCATCATGCTGTGCAGGAACGTCGGCCCGAGTTGGATGATATCCTCCACTATATGGACGAGCAGATGCACCATAACGTCGAAGAATGCGGGCGGGAAGTACATCTCAAGCTCGCATAGTATCACCACGATCTCTTCCTGTAGCCTTCTGAGTTGCCTCACGCCAATCGACTTCCGAGAGATGACGTCGAAGAAGTTGCATAGGCCAAATAGCGTTTCACGGACGTGCGCGTCCATGATCCCACGGATTGCAACTGGAAGTATCTGCGTCATCAGCACGTGACAGTCGTGAGACTTCATCCCGCTGAACTTCTGCTTCGCTGGGTCTAGGTATCTGCTTATCTTCCCCGCGTAACCGTAAGGAAGTTTTACTCCTAGGAGGCAGGTGAAAAACTGCTCGATCTCCTCCTGACTTAGAGTGAAGCACGCGGGAGGGTAGTCATTTCCGGTCTTCTTGGCCTTTTTGCCTTTGCGACGACTTTCTGTGTCCTGCTTCGCCTCATCATCATCATCATCATCATCATCATCATCATCATCATCATATATAGCGTGAAGCTCCTCCCTGATGCCCATTGATTTCAAGTCTGCCCTTGCTTTCGGCCCATCTTTGGTCCTCTCTGGCATGTTGAGCAGGGTACCAAGCAGACTCTCGCACACGTTCTTCGTGATATGCATGACATCAAGGCTGTGAGGCACACGGTGGATCTTCCAGTACGGCAAGTCCCAGAAAATAGACCTCGTTTTCCATACCTTCAGCAGCGGCTCTGGCGCCTTTTGCTTCTTTCCCGGCAGTGGGCAGTCTTTCCAACTTTTCAATAGCTTGTCTATTTCCTCGCTGCTCCTCGTACACGGGCGTTTTCGGGGTTCGGTTTCACCATCGAACAGATCCTTGCATTTCCTCCACGGGTCATCGTCGCGAAGCCACCTTCGATGTCCCATGAACACGGTTTTCAAAGACCCGGGATCTCTATCTAGCTGGCGATACATTGTGTCATCCATGCACCTTACGCATCCAGAAAATCCGTGGACTACCTGCCCCGCAAGATATCCATAACTGAGATAGTCGTGCACCGTCGTGAGCAGTGCGGCTCTCATAGGGAAATATTCTTTCTCTGCGGCGTCCCACGTATTGGCTGGCGTTTTCCACAGCGTGTCAATCTCCTCTTTCAGCAGCCCCAGATACAGATTGATGTCGTTCCCTGGTTGTTTCGGCCCTTCAATTAGCATACTCATGTGAATGTACTTCCTCTTCATGCAGAACCAGGGGGGAAGGTTGTACATCCACACGAACACAGGCCAGGTGCTATGTGTGCTTCTCTGGCTGCCAAACGGATTGACTCCATCGGTGCTCGCGCCGAGCATGATGTTCCTTGGATCGTTCCCAAATTCTGGGTATTCGAAGTTCAATGCTTGCCACTGGCTCGCATCCTTAGGGTGACTCAGCATCTTGTCTTTTTTATCTATCTCCGGATCATTTGCGTCATCTTATCGCTTCTTCTCCTCCCTATCCGCGTGCCAACGCAGGAGCTTTTCTACCTTAGGGTCCGTGAAATACCGCTGCAGACGAGGAGTGATCGGAAAGTACCACACCACTTTTCGAGGAGCTTTCTTCCTCTTCTTGTATCGAGTGACACCGCACACCGGACATATGGTAGACTCCACGTGCTCGTCCCGATAAATGATGCAATTGTTCATGCACACATGGTATTTCACGTGCGGTAAATCCAGAGGACACACGATTTTCTTCGCCTCCTCCAAACTGGTCGGGCACTTGTTCCCCTTGGGAAGACGTTTGTGCCAGAATGACATGTTCTCGTCGAAGCATGCGTCGGTCATTTTGTGTTTTACCTTCATCTCCAGAGCCATGAGCGTTACTTTTAGGCGGGTATCCTAGGGCCTGCATCCTTCGTACAATGGAGTAACCGCGTCTAACTCAAGTTGATCCATCATGGCTTTCTCTCGGGCGTCAGCTCTTGCGTTATCCGTCTGCTTGAGAAGCAGCTCTTGAATATGAGGGTCCTGCATCCAGCCAATCGATGGTCCAGCGTCGTCTGCTCCACCGGCATCATCATCATGTCCTGCATCTTCTACATGATGACTGTGTACAGCATCACCGTCGTGATCATCTCCTGGGGATTCTTCGTCTTCTCGCCCCCCCGAGCCGCAGTGGTTGTCTTGCTGCCCTTCCTCATTTCTTGCCCGGCCCCCATGGACGACTTCGTAGTCATCTTCATCACCTTGCCACCGATAGCCATCCATGAAACCACGCAAGAGCAGGTGGTCCCGCACCTGCCCGGAATCCGGGTCCGCAATAAGGCTATTCAGCTTGCATCTTCGACACGAACATCTTATCTCTGTCTCGTTCTTTTGAAGCATCTCGGCCTTCGCGGACCTCAAAAACCTATTCACGATGCCTTCGGTCATCGTGCGGACCATGGTCGCCTGTGGGGTAGAGCAAAACAATATTTAGAACCAAGAAAAAATTTGGCATGACTTTCCCTAAAAATAGGACCAAAAAGAATGCTTAATGCCAAAATTCTCGCCGAAACGGAAATGAATCAACATTCCGGCAAAATATTGGCAACTATCGCATTTCAAATACCGGTACACCTCCAAACACAAACACATATGCAACACCGCAAACATATGCAACACCACGAACATACATAGATCTAGCTAGGCCATAAAAAGTGCATGTGCACATTGTTGTAGGGAGAACAACATAAATATAGCTTCCCCCCTTACTTACCTAGCAAAACAAGGTAACTTAACCACTTAATTTGAATGAATCTATGGTGGAAATGAGGTGAAAAAGAGGAGGCACCCGAGACAAGGAGGAGGCGGTGGAGAGAATGAAGTGGGGAGAAAGTGAGTGTGGGAGGAGAGGCTGTCCAAAATATCTTGTTGCTGCCCACTTACTAATGGCGCACCAGCAACAAATGCACCATTAGTAATCCAGGTTACTAATGGCGCACCCCCGAGTGGTGCGCCATTAGTACTTTTGCAAAAAAGGAATAAAAACAATAATAAAAAAATAACATTAGTGGCGCACCTTCTGGCTGGTGCGCCATTACTAGTTACAACTAGTAATGGCGCACCACCAGTGGATGCGCCATTAGTATGTTTGGACAGGCGCACTAGTTCAAAAAAAAATTGGTACTAATGGCGCACCGTGGGCAGGGTGCGCCATTAGTAGTTTCAACACTAATGGCGCATCAGAAGGTGGTGCGCCATTAGTATATACTAATGGCGCACCACATGTCTGGTGCGCCATTAGTGTCATTTCCATCTATAGCCCTTTTCCTAGTAGTGGGTGTTTGGACTCCGTTTGATATTGATTTTGTGTGATGTAAAAAAACAAGCAAAAAAACAACATCTGGCACTGGGCACTGGGTCAATAGGTCAGTCCCAAAAAATGATATAAAGTTGCTATAAAATGATAAAACATCCATGAATGATAATATAAGAGCATGAATACTTCATAAATTATAGATACGTTAGAGACGTATCATCAGCCACAACTGTTGAACGGCCTCCAAACAACTCAATAGTCACGCACACATGCAATAGGTAGGTTGAGAAAACAACACAAGGAGAATAATAAACAAGAATCAAATTTTTAGGGTGACATGTCATGCTCCAGCGGTTCAATCGGTCAACTCGTCCAAAGATGGAGACTAAAAACAAAATTGATCTTGTCATACCTTGGCGGAGGTGGGGGGCTGGGTAGGCGATGGGGCAGTAGCCCTCGAGAAGGTACTCGTTCATCATGCATGGTGTATTCTAGCCGCTGGGGGTGCGGCCGTGGTAGATGTCGAGTGTGTTGTTCATGCCGGTGAGGACCGCTTATGATCCCTTGCCGCGGAATATCCCCTTGTCCTTACTCGTCGCGTTACAATAGCCGCTCCTAGTCACCCGGTTGGTGCGCACCCCTGTCACGTACTTCTGATCCATGTGCACAAAAAGAAAACACTGCTTCTTACCCATCTTCACCTCTTTTGCAAAATGAACTGGCCTTGCGTGCTGCATCATGCTTGCAAATTATCGAGGAGTAGTACAACACTTAGTTGGGAGACCCCACAACTCCATGTTTTTGAGGTTGACATCGGCGAACACGTGAAAGGAGAATTAGGGGTTACAGATCTTGGGGGTGAAGTAGTGTGTGACCACCTCCTCGCCAGCAGTAGCTCCTCCCACCACAGATCCATCAGCGCATCCATGTTCACCATCGCTCCGCTATGGAAGAACCAGATGAAACAGGGGCTGAGGAGGAGTAAGAAGAGCGACAGTTGCGGAGAGGAGATTTTGTCTTAACGTTTTGGGGTTTAGAAGTGCTTTGGGTGAGGTGGTAATATAGTGTCTGCAATACTTTGTTGCCGGTCCAGTGGTGTGTAACAAGTGGTGATGATTTCTAATGAATCATGCTTAAATTTCACACACAAAATTATACGGTAATCAACTGGTTAGAAAATTATATCATGAAGTTGTGGGGATGGTTCGAACCAATACCTGTAGACCACAGAAAAATTAAGTGGAGCCAGTGATTCGTTAAAAAACATAAATCTTTCCATCTTGTGTATCTTCAGTTTGAATTTAATGTAGAAATTCTGGGTTGTAACAAAACCATTTTTATTTGGTTAATTTGGCCTTCAAGTCATCATTTTTATGTATCAAACTTTATTCTTCTTTTGAGGGCCATTTTTAAATATTGGGATTCCAATATGTGATTAATGTTCGATGCCTCTTCTATGGTAATTGATTAGTTCTAGGGGATTTGCAGTTTCCTAAGACGACCAAGAAGCATTGGCCTCACATAATGTTGTCGTGCACGAATACTACTAAATAGCATAATCCGTGACCTCCACATGTTACAGATGCGATTTTCAAAAAAAGTGTTGAATTGAGCTCCTACCAAATTGTATCCATAATTTAGTTATTCGTAGACTATTTGCACATTCTCCTAACTTTCCTCCTTTTACCTTTTTTGGTACCATCCTACTTTGAAGTATTTGAGATCGGAGAAAAAAGGGTGATGGGGTGATTGGTACGGAAGGTTGTGACAGTGCAACAAGGATGCACACTCCATGATAATCGCGATGAATCCCGTTGCTTCCGATGTATTTCACACCTTCCAAAATGGTTCTGCAAATAATTGGAAGGACCCCATGTGTGGTACTTTGAAAATTCTTGGTTGGAATTTCAATTAATAATCATTAAATAAATCAACTTGAAAGACATTTTTCGCAGGGTTGCGTATTATGGTTATTGGATCTACTCTCTCTGTCGTGGCTTGGCTAATTTTTCTTCCTTCAATACACAAACAACCAATTTGCTACAAGATACATAACTTATAGACTCAACGTACGACCTCTGCTATCATCTGGTATCCTCTATCCTTCTGCTCTGCCATCTCTATCACATCCCAACTTTTCCGGTATTCACGATAAAAAATATCCCCACAACGCATTGCCATTTTTTGTGGCAATAGTATCATGATTTAGTCTCTCGATTCAGGAAGACAATGCCCATGAACAACAGTGCCTTGATCACGAGCAGCCAACTATTATTTGGGTGCTATCGATGATTAGGAAGGAGGTTGGGAACCACCACAACCAACACCTCATGTATGTGCCCTCAAGGGAGGTGTGCACTACAACACTTTTAGAGATGATTCATGAGGACCGATTGTTGGACTAGGGAGAGTTCACGACAATTTTGCGAATGGGTCCTTGTTTAAGCAGGATGGCATTGCTGAGAAATTCATTTCTGTTGAGAAATTCAATGAGGATGGTGAACGGATCCTCCTCCTCCTTGCCCCCATCACCGCAACAGCCATCTAGGGCGCATTCTTTGCCACCAAGTCTTTGTTGAACAACCGAGATTCAACCCAATTTTCTTGCACGCACGACATAGGTAGGTTGACAAAACAACACGAGGAGAATAAGAAACAAGAATTAAATCTCGAGCGTAACGTGGGACGTTCCAGGGGTTCAATCAATCAACTCCTCCGAAGATGGAGACTAAAGAACAAAATTGATTCTTGTCATACCTTGGTGGAGGGGGTAGGCAATGGGGCAAGTCGCCCTCGAGGTGGTACTTGTTCATCAACCATGGTGTCTTCTGGCCTCTAGGGGTGCCGCTGTGGTAGAAGACGAGAATCTTGTTCATGCCGACGAGGACCACGTACCATCCCGTGTCGCAGAATATCCACTTGTCCTTTCCCATTGCATTCCAATAGCTGCTTCTAGTGGCCCGGTTTGTGCGTTTCCACGTCAGGTACTTCCGATCCATGTTTACAAAAATAAACCACTACTTTTCACCCATCTTCACCTCTTCTGGAAAACAAACTCGCCATGAGCGCACTGCCTCATGCCTGCAACTTATCGAGGAGTAGTATTGCACTTAGTTGGGAGATCCCACAACTCGGTGTTGTCGAGGTTGACGTCAGCTACCACATGTTAGGAGAAGTAGGGGTTACAGATCTTGGGGATCGGGTAGTGTGTGACCACCTCCTCATCCATGGGGTTAAACCGATACCTCAGAAGAAGCGCCAGCTGCAGCTCCTCCTGTCGTGGATCCATCACTGCTGCCATGTTCAACATCATTGCACCCTCTCGGATCTACTATATTGATTTGCTATGCTTTAGAAGAACCAGATGAAATAGGGGTTGAGGAGGTGTAATAAGAGCGACAATTGTGGACAGATTATTTTTTTCTTAATGCTTTGGGGTTTAGAAGTGAAGTGCGGTGAGGTGGTTATTTAGTGTCCGGAATATTGTGTTGTCAGTCCAGTAGTGTGTAATAGGTCATGACGATTTCTAATGCATCATGCTTAAATTTCACACAAAATATTATGTGGTAATCAAATGGTTTCAAAATTATATCATGAAGTTGTGGTGGTGGTTCGAACTAATACCTATAGAGAAGAAGAAAAATTAAGTGAAGCCCATTGATTTGTTAAAAAATGTTTTTCTCACTTCAAAAACCTTAAAGCTTCCATCTTGTATATTTTGAGTTTGAATTTCATGTAGAAATTTTGGGCAGTAACATAACAATTTTTGTTTGGTTAATTCGGCCTTCAAGTCATCATTTGCATGTATCAAACGTTATTCTTATTTTGAGGGTCAATCTTAAGTATTAGGATTCCAATATGTGCTTGATATTGGAAGCCTCCTCTATGGTAATTGATTAGTTGTGGGGGAGTGCCAGTTTCCAAAATAGACCAAGCAGTATGGGCATCACATGATGCTGTCGAGCAAGAATACTACTAAAATGCGCAATGTGGGACCTCCACATGTTAGAGAGCCGACTTTTGGAAAATGTGTTGAATTGAGCTCCTTACAAATTGTATCCATAATTTAGTTATTCATAGACTCTTTGCACATTATCCGACCTTTCCTTGTTCTACCCTTTTTGGTACCTACCTTCTACTTCAACATTTTCTACAGAAGGTTGTGATTGTAGAACGAGGATGCACACTCGGCGATCATCCTGATGTGTCTCGTTGCTACTGATGTATTTCACAATATCAAAAGTGGTTATAGAAATAATATGCAGTGAAAATTCTCGGTTGGCATTTCAATAAATAAACCTTAAAGAAACCCACCTAAAAGTCATTTTTTGGAGGGGTGCGTATTGTGGTTATTTGACATACTCTCTCTTACGTGCATAGGCTGATTTTCTTCCTTCCATACACAAACACTCAATTTGCTATGAGATAGAGAACTTAGACTCAACGACCTCTACTATCATCTGCTCTCCTCCATCCTTCTGCTCTGCCATATCTATGGCATCCCAACTTTTCTAGTATTAACCATGCATCCCATTTTTTGTGGCAATACTATCGTGATTCAGTGTCTCGATTCAGGAAGACGATTACCATGAACTATAGTGCCTTGACCACGAGCAATGAACTATTATTGGGATGTTGCCGATGATTAGGATGGAGCTTGGGAACCAACACAACCAACACCTCATTATATTCCCTCAAGGGAGGCATGAACTATTGCACTTGGGAGATACTTCATGAGGACCGTTAGTTTGACTAGGGAGAGTTCACGACAATTTCGAGAATGGGTCCTCGTTTGAGAAGGTTGGCATTGCTGAGCAATTCATCACTGTTGAGCAATTCTATGAGGAAGGTGAATGGGTCCTCCTCCTCCATGCCCCCATCGGCCGCAACCGCTATCTAGGGCGCATTCTTTGCCACCAAGTCTTTGTTGAACAACCGACAAACAACCCAATCTTCTCACAAGCACGCAATAGGTAGGTTGAGAAAACAACACGAGGAGAATAGGAAACAAGAATCAAATCTCGAGTTTAAGATGTGAAGCTCCAGCAGTTCAATCGATCAACTCATCTGAAGACGGAGACTAGTAAACAAAATCGATTCTGGTTGTTCCTTGGCAGAGGGACTAGGTGATGGGGCAAGTCACCCTCGAGGTGGTACTCGTTCATCACCCACGGTGTGGATGTTGGGGGCGCGGGCATGGTAGAAGACGAGCGTCTTGTACATGCCGACGAGGACCACGTACCATCTCGTGCCACAGAATATGCCCTGTCCATCCCCGTCGTGTTCCAATAGCTGCTTCTAGTCTACCGTTTGGTACGCATCCCCGTCAGGTACTTCCAGTCCATGTGCACAAAAAGAAACCACTCCTCTCACCCATCTTCACCTCTTTTGGAAAACAAACTGTCCATGAGCGCACTACCTAATGCCTGCAAATTATCGAGGAGTATACTACACTTAGTCAGGAGATCCCACAACTCGGAGTTGTTGAGGTTTATGTTGGTGACCACACGACAAGAGAAGTAGGGGTTACAAATCTTGGGGTGAGGTAGTGCGTGACATCCTCCTCGTCGGTGGGGTCAAACCGGTACCTCACACGAAGCATCAGTTGCAGCTCCTCCAACCGCAGATCCATCACCGCTGCCATATTCGACATTGCTACGCCCTCTCAGATCTACTATCTTGCCTTGATATACTATGGAAGAAACAGATGAAATAGAGGTTGAGGAGGAGTAAGAAGAGCGACAATTGTGGATAGGTGAATTTGTCTTAATGCTTTCGGGTTTAGAAGTGCAGTGCGGTGAGCTGGTTATATACACTAGTAGAAAAGAGGGCCTTGGTTCAGGCCGGGTCAACCCATTAGTCCCGGTTCAGTCCAGAACCGGGACACATGGGGGCATTGGTCCCGGTTCGTGAGTCCAGGGGGTCGGCCGGGCCATGTGGGCCATTGGTCCCGGTTCGTCTTGACCTTTTGGTCCCGGTTGGTGGGACGAACCGGGACCAATGGGCCTGGCTCCTGGCCCACCACCAGTGGTCCCGGTTGGTGGCTTGAACCGGGACAACATGCTGCCCTTTATTCCCGGTTCATGCTACAAACCGGGACCATTGAGGTGCCTATATATACCCCTCGCCCGCGAGCAGAGCACTCCACTGCTCTGTTTTTCTCTGGCCGGGGAGGGAAGGGCTTTGTGGTGCTCTAGCTCACCTCCTATGCACATGAGGTGTTCGATGAATGCCCAAGCCACACTAGTTAAGCGTTCTCCTCTCAAAGCACGACCTCCGAACTCTATTTTTTCCGAGATTTGTCTAGGTTTATATTAGCGGCCCGTCACGCCCCGTCCCCGTGTTCACAGTCATAGATCGCTCGCGCCGATCTCGTCACCGGCACCACCGTGGTGAGCCTCTTGTTCTTATCTTCTTTCTGAAAGAAAAACAATTCTTGCTTTAGATTTTAAAGAATTCAAATTTTAACTATTCAAATTTGAAAACTAATGGCACTAACAGAAAGTTTATAATTTTTGTGACTTAAAAGAAAAATAATTTAAAATAAACTTTAATAAAATAAATAAAAATAGCAATAATAAGTATTTTGTTCAAAGTAGAAACAAAATAAAATAAATAAAGCAACAAAGAAAACAAAAAAACAAAATAATTTTTCTAAAACTAATGGCACTAACAAAAAGTTTATAATTTTGCAGACCTAAAAGCAAAAGGAATTAAAAAATAAAGCAAAAAACAAAAGAAAATAAATAATGCAAAAAACAAAACAAAAAAACTGGAAAAAAAACTTTGAATTTTAAACACAGTAATTTTAACTATTCAAATTTGAAAACTAATGGCACTAACAGAAAGTTTATAATTTTTGTGACCTAAAAGAAAAGTAATTGAAAATAAACTTTAATAAAATAAATAAAAATAGCAACAATAAGTATTTTGTTGTAAGTAGAAACAAAATAAAATAAATAAAACAACAAAGAAAACAAAAAAACAAAAAAAGTGCCACCCACTGGGCCGCCACGGCCTAAATACGACTAGAAACCCTACCATGGGCCAGGATTCAGGCCCGCAGGAGGCCGAGTAGGCCCACAGGCACACATCATACGGTTAGGCCCGAAAGCCTACAATTGAGAGGAGCTCGAGAGGGTGGGCGCAACAGCGCTTATAAACCACTCTCGAGCTCAATCAGCTAGCGAGGTGGGACTAAACTTTCGTGCCGCGACGCGGGCAGCACAAGGCCTAGGGGGGCCTTTAGTCCCGGTTGGTTCCACCAATCGGGACCAATGTGCCCCTTTAGTCCCGGTTGGTGGCACCAACCGGGACTAAAGGCCCCCCTTTAATCCCGGTTGGTGCCACCAACCGGGACCAAAGAACTCTATTTCCCGCCCTTTGGGCTGCTGAAAAGAGACCTTTGGTCCTGGTTGGTGGCACGAACCGGGACCAAAGGGGGCATTCGTCCCGGTTTGTGCCACGAACCGGGACAAGTGCGATGTGTATATAAGCAGGACATAACAGTTTCTCCAAAATTCATCACTTTCTCCGCCCGACGCCCCCTACTCCTCGTCGCCATCGCCGCCGAGCCTGCCCCGACGCTGTCAGGCTGGTCCACGGCATCGTCGTCGTCGCCGCCGACGCCGTCAGGCTGCTCAACTTCGCCGCCGCCGACGCCCTCGACGCCATCTGCCCCGACGCCGGTGCCGCTCCCCACGCCCCTGCGCCGCCGCCGCCGACGCCCTCGACGCCATTTGACCCGATGCTAGCGCCGCTCCCCGCGCC
>NC_057798.1:90887316-90894152 GCF_018294505.1 Triticum aestivum
AATACATCTGGGCTATTCTGTTACACGTAACAGAATATTATTTTGTTACCCTTTTTGAACTGATGTTTTCAGGTGGTTGTACTGATGTTTTCGAAGCGGTTGAACTGATGCGTTCAGTTGTGTTAAACAGATCGTCTTCTTTAGTTCAAAATTTTTTTGTACTTTTTTGTCGTAACGGGGCGTGTAATATATCGTTGGAAAGCTCTTGAAAACCATATTTCAAGTATATTGAACGTTTTTGCAAAATCATTATGGTTTAAGAGCAGTTTTGAAAAAACTGTTTTTTTCAAAACCGAAAACGTGAATCGTATTTTGGACTCAATTTTCAAACCGTTTGTCGGAATTGAGCAAATAAGATGGCGTTGGAAAGCTGGTGAAAATCCGCATCTTCCATATATGTATTGTTTTTTCTAATTCTATATTATTTAAAAGTAATTTGAAAAACGGTGAAATTCTGGGCGAAACGTATTTTCGCGACTTTTTGCAAACAGTTTGTCGGTGACACAAATGATATGGTGTTCGAAAGCTATGGAAAATGCGCAACTTTTTCATATAGAAATGTTTTTCTAATTCCTTACAATTTAAAAATGAATTCGAATACGGTCAAATTTGATTTTGAACGCAATTTTTTTAAAAACTTTGTCGAAATATGGCAAATAATATACCGTTGGATAGCTATCAAAAATGCAAAACTTTGTCATGTTGAACGTTTTCTCTACTTCGCTACCGTTTAAGAGTAATTTAGAATAAGGCATGACGGATCTTGCTGTTTTCTTGTCTGAAAAACAGAGTAGTCGTACTGATATATGTGTATGTTTGTACTGAGCTATTTTTTGTAGAGTAATTTTGAATGGTTCCAAAAAAGGGTACTTGTACTGATGCTTGTATGGGTTTGTACTAAGCGTGTTTTCAGTAACTAGACTTTGCTCTGTTTTTTGGGTAATATTTTTCTCATAAGTTTTCAACGGTTTACTGTATCGTCGCCCCTGTACTTGTATGGTTTGTATCATCATACTGAATTCTATTTTATTCAAAAAGAAAATGTGTTTGTTTTGTTTCTTTTTTTTAACTCGACATTTTTTGACAATATTGTTCTGACCTTCTCTCATTTTAGGACTTGTACTGAGGTACTTACTAAGCGGGATTTTCATGGGGTTTTTTTTGCTTGAACTTTACAATTTAAATTTTTGTCATTTATTTTATTCCGAACGGACCACCGTTTTTAACTTGTACTGAGGTACTTACTAACTGGGGTGGCTATCGCGTGTCTCGGCGTGTTTTTTAACACGAACAAGCAACCAGGTTTTTCAACGAATTTGAGAGAGAAGAAAGAAAGAGATCCATGTGGGGTTGTAGCGAAGAGGGCGGCTCCCGCATCATCAGTCCGCCAGTGCAAGATGGGGAATAGCAACAGGTCACAAAGAGGGCGGTTGTCTACCTCGACATCGTAGTACTGAGGGACGCGTCCCTGTCGAACTGCTAGAGATAGTGCCACCCGGCGGTGAGTAGAACCTCCCCACAAACACGGCATATTTTGTACTGAGCGTGTTTCCACATACTAGACTTTACTCTGTATTTTTTTAAAAGGTTTTCAATACGGCAAGACAGATCCTGTTGTTTTTCCGTCCGAAAAAACAAAGTACTCGTCCTAATATATGTGTGTGTTTGTACTGATCTATTTTTCAAAGAGTAATTTTGAATGGTTCCGAAAAATGAGTACTTGAACTGATGTTCGTATGCGCTTGTACTGAGCGTGTTTTTCATAAAATCAACTTACTCTGTTTTGTCAGTATGATTTTCCTCACAAATTTCCAAGGCTTTACGGTATCATCATCTTGAACTAGCATGGTTTATGACATTGAGCTGATTGATATTTTTTTTAAAGAAAATGTTTTGTGTTTTTTTAACTCAATATTTTTTGGCAATGAATTCTGGACTTCTCTCATTGTACGACTTGAACTTTTTACCATTTGAATTTTCATGAGGTTCCTTTTTGTTTGAGCTTTTTTACCAAACTTATATACGTCATGTTGAACTTACAACCTTTTAAATCGTGAACTTGTTGTGTTTTCACAATGTCAATGTAGCAAATAGTACGAGATTCACCCAACAAAGGGGCTAATTACATAGAGCAGCTGCAGTAATACAACGGTAAGTGGTTACCAACACACATACACATGAACTGATAACAAGGTAATGTACAAGTTCATGTACAGTAACATTACAAGTTCACAAAGAAACCTGAAATATGCTCACATATTAGTTTTCCTATAAACAAAAAAAAACCATTACACATATGGTCAACTAGTAAATTTAAATTGTGCTAAAGGCACACAATAAAGAATAGTCATCCTGTACATCTTGGCATAATCAAATAGAATGCAGAGTTTCCCAAACGAACTTCCACATGTTTTTGTGAATTGAACCTTATTCATTTTACACATAGAGTAAACTGCAGTAGCATTTTTTGTGCGGATGCAATCTGCTATAGAGAGAAATGGCAACCAAAACTACTGTCACTGCAATCTTCTTTTTATCCACACATTTTTTTCCTAGCAAAACTTTTATGGCGATGTTAGGAGAAGCAGCAAGGAACAAGAGAACTGATGGGCGACCAGGAGGAGACGTGCTTGGAGCGTAGGGTGTTACTGATACACTCGGCATGAGGGAATTTCCCACTTGCGCAAGATCAAACTGCAGCAGTTCGTGGTGCAAAGGCCGACTGCCTGGCTTGTCGGCGTGGTACTGACCCTAAATTTAGGGCTCCTAGAAGCAGCAACACATGCATAGTGGGTAAACAGAACATGCAAAATAGCTAGCAATCAGGCAAGCTCCGCACCTTCCCCGATCTGGAAAATCCTAAAAATAACCAAAATGGCCAAAGCTCAGAAGCATTTTACTTCACTGAAATCTTAACACTTGATGAGCTAAAGATAAAAAAAACTACCGATTATTACAATATCAGCGGAAGTTCTCTGTTAGAGACTAAAAGAGATAGACCAAAAGAATTTCAGATCATAATAGAGATACATTTACTGGGTTTTTTTGTAGGGTGGACTTATGTTCCTTTCTATGTAGTACTGAACTATTTGAAAGTTTGAAATCTAAACTTTTGTTCTTAAGTACCAATACTACATAACACATAAATCCAAGTTTCTGCACTTTTTTTTGCTATAACGACTATAATCATTTCTGTACCCCTGCCAATGATATTTTTGAACTTTAATTATAAATAAAGAACACATACTATAATTTAGATTGTCAATCCACATAGGGGTCTTCTTCAGGGGTGAGCCTAGTTGCCGAAACAGCAGCAGCAACCATGGAGGGCTTAGACTGGACTAGGCCGTACTGCAGCAGCGCCAGCTCCACGAAAAAAAGACCGAGCTCTCCATCTAGACAAATACATCCAAGAGAAGACGAGAGAAACATCAGCACATAGACTCACTGCTTTGGCAAAATGGCAAATACGTACTACATCTGCAGAATTTGTAAAAATCTGGTGTTCCTTTTACCTCCTTGTCGCTCTTCTTATCTCAGAGGACACGGCCTTGGCGAATCCAATGATGTGTTATAAACTCTGAATCTGTATAGAGGGCAGGATGGGTCTCAGGCTACTTAGAAAATCTATGAAAAACTGGCAACAGGACCAGCCTCAACATTTTCCACTTGTAAGATAAACATAAAATAGAAGTACTAGCACTGAACTAGCAGGATTACCTAAAACATAGTATTTCCAGTCTGAGCAGAAGCATCTATGAAACCAGATTGCATGTCTAACCACAAACCAAGACTAACATGTACTGTTTGCTTAGTCTGGGATGGACTGTCAGAATTTACAAAGCCACTTAATTACCTTGAGTGCACACATGATTTTTGGGGATTTCCTCAAGATTATGCACAATAAAGCATACAGACTGAAAAGAACAGACAAGATGAATTGTAAACCAAAATAAATGGCCTCCGGGTTCCCCACATAACAACTAAAACTTCAGTACAACTACACATTTTATTGCTGCACTACTACTTAAACAAGGTAAATCAATAAAAAAACTGAACTGACAAACTTCTACTTAATATCATTTGTGCATGTTCATGGCGGCAGTGTGCAACTGTCAAGCATGTAGCTCGTGTGCGGGATGCAAATGCCCTTAGTGGTGGACGCAAATGCTCGTGTGCTGGACGCAAGTTCCCCATATATATGTCCCTCTATGAACTTACAGATTTCCATTTCTTTTCTTTACATATAAAAAAGTCAGTGATTTTTTGTAGAATGAACACCTACTATTTTTACCAATTGAACTATTAAAGCATTGAAAAGTGAACTTTTATTGAGTTGTTTTACATAGCTAACAGCGGACAAACATAAAAATTATGAGTTCCCTTAAACATAACCAAAACAAGCATTTGAATTGGTTATGTACCTCCACTCAAAGAAAGCTTGGACTTGCTACTATTCTTTCTCTACTATGGATGTGTGAACCTTCCAAAATTAAATCCAAAAATGTTATGTACATACACTGTTTCCTGTGTACCGAACGACCATATAAAATATAAACCAGTATGTTTATCAGTGCATTTGTATCACAAAGAAATCGAAGCAGCAGTAAACATGAGCAACGGACAGTGAGAGAGAACTCGCGTGGGAGAAGAGTGCATGCCTTGCATCACCGAGCAAAAGGACCTTTGCGGAGGAAAGTTGAAGCCGACATCCATGGACTGTTGCTCGTGACAAACTTGGCCATCCTAATGCCATGGGGTTGGACTGAGGACGGCACACATACGATCTTGACGATGGAGGAGACCGTGGGGTGACGACCCATGTCGTGCCACCATTTCTTGATCGGCGGTGATGGTGCACTAGAAGGACGCGGCGGCCGCATGCTGGATGGTTGTAGCGGCGAGAGTGTGCTGGATGGTTGAGGCGGAGGCCCGGCTGGATGGAGGCGGCAGTGGCAGCATGCTGGGTAAGGGGATCCATGACCTCGATGTCGTGGTGCGGGGATCCATGGACAGAGCGGCGGTGGGGCTGCGACGGCAGGGGCCATGGCCGCGCATGAGGTAAGGGGCACCAGCGGCGATGGCGTAGCCGGATTTGGATTTGGTTTGCATTTTTTTTGCCACTCACCTCGCTGCTCCCTCCCCCTGCCTAAACAGAAACAGAATGAGTCTGAACTTTGAACTTCTCTAGAACAAAAACCAAAGGAGTCTGGACTGAAGTATTAAACCAAAGAGCAAAACCATAAGTATGAACTAGTCTGGAGTTTGAACTTATCTTGAGCCTTTTGCTGAACGAACGAGATGAGATGATCCAGCAGCAAAACTAGACTCTCCCTCACTTAATGGAGTGTGAACTTTGAAATTGTCTGCAACCAAAGTTGAAGTAGTCTTAACTGACCAAATAAAGAAAAGGAGCAAAACTCCTATATTACAGACTGGATACCAGTGTATATAAATGGTTAAAAGAAACAAGTGTGGGGTTTCTTTTCCTAAACGTATCAGCATTTTTTTTGACAAGCAAGATGTGGCCCAAGAATTGTGCACCTTCAGTCTCATTCAGAGTCACTGCCAGAATTAATCTACATCTCTTCACCATGGGCACGTGCAAGGAAGCACTCAGCAATTTGTAGCAAGCTTTTTACTACCACACAAACAAAAACTCCTAGCTACGAAAACTGAAATAGTTCAGATTTGTAGCAGCACACACACACACACACAGGAATCTTACATATTTTATAGAATCAAAACAAACTTACAAAATTTTGAAAACTGAAATGACGTTTTTTCTGCACACGCACCCAACGAATTTAACTTCTTCAACTACAAATCTTCTCCTGCAGTCCTGGATCTTTTTGTACAACACATGGAAACTAAAGATGCCCCTCTAGCCATTCACAGAACGAAGAAGATGCATTGGTGCTGCAAATGCTAAGTATTGTAAATTGTAGCAATTTGCAAGCACAAGGGAGCTACAAATGAACAATGAACACAGCAAAACTAGTAGTCCAGTGCACTAAGACATTTTAGCAAACACATGGCGTGCACAAAAATGGGATTTTTGAGAGTGATGAACTGCTGGGTTTTTTTCCGTTGAACTGACACAGTAAGAATTTTCTATCTTACCAAGTGTTACAGGGAGTCGAAACCAGAGACGAGGTTGTTTGGCGCATGTGCAGCATAGCGAGCTCGTGGGCGAGGATGGCAGGAGGAGCGGACGTGCGGGGATGACGAGCTGCGGCCTCGCCTGCGGCGCGGGGGGCTTCTGGCTGGGCGCGGACAGCTTGGGGGGGTCCCTCTGGCTCGGAGGCGGCGACCTGCAATCCGGCGCGGCGGCCTTCTGGACGGGCGGCGGCGGCGGAGGCGGGTGGCTCCGATCGGGGGCGCGGCCTCGGTGCCGGGCGAGCCTCGACCGCGTGTCGGCCAGCTTCTTCTCAGTGGCTTCCAGCTGCGGACGCAAGGATCGATCGTGTCACCAAGAACTGAAGGGGGAGGACTGGTTTGAGGGAGCGGGAAGAGGCGCGGGAAGAGGAGATGTACCTTGAGCTTGTAGCGCTCGACCTCGCGCTCGTGGTGGGCGATGAGCGCGAGCACAGCCTCCTCCGGGAGGTCCTCGTCGTGCTCCTCCCCGCCCGGCGGCGGCGCATCGCTGGGGGAGGCAGCGGGGGGCCTGGGCGCGGAGCCGTTGGCCGCGGAGGGGTGGCGGGACCAGCGTCGTCCTACTCCAGCTTGGGCCTCTTCATCGGCGGCGCGTCGCCTGCCATCGCGCCGGCGCCGGCGGAGGGGGCGAGGGGATGGGGAGGGAGGGTGCACGCGCTGGGTGGGGGTCGCCGAAGATG